>NW_027331747.1:0-8361 GCF_022965805.1 Primulina eburnea
CTTTTCATCAATTCCAGAGCTCTAGCGTCTCCTTTTCTTTCTCATTGTCCATCAACTTTCACCCATAGAATTTTGTTTCGGGTGCTTTCAACACTATACATTTTCCTCCTCTTTTTTTTTTTTTTTTTTTTTCATGAATAAAAATTCATCGATTCCTTCACACATAATTTTTCAATCCATTGGAGTAAAACATTTCAATGTGCACAGGAGTTTTATTTTTCTCACATGTAGGTAGGAAAAAGTGTATAGGCTATGATTCAGGTAGTTGATGTGGGATATTGAATAACCGACGAATGGGGGCTAACTGTGTGTCATACCATTCGATTTTTTCAGGCTCAAAAGGGGTTACTAGGGGCAATGAATGATGTATCGGTCAGGCTTGAAAGGCTCAAACGGTTCAAAGATCGCCTAAATCATCCCTAAGTCACCATCGTTCGTATTTTCGCTTCGAGGGCTAATCAGACAAGTTCTAGGGATCGTTGTTCGATTTCTCTTTTTCTTTTTTTTTTTTTTGATTTTTTTTTTTTTTTTATTTCACCAATTCACTATCAACGAGTAAAAGTTTGACCTCGTGCATTGAACAAAATGTTGATACAAAACTGGTTCATGTCTGGCCCTCTCCTTGAAACTACGACTCATCTCATTCAATACTAGGCACAAAACCATTTTCCGGGTGATCCAAAATCTAACAAATTAATCCGATTATTAAGTGAAACAAGAGTTCTTTGTCTAAAAATAGTCTCCTCCTACGTTAAAAGTGATGTTCAGTGTTGTGCAACGATGTGTAACAAGACTGACCCACCCCCACACTTTGAACTTGACACTGCCCTCAGTGTAAAACAATATAAAATGAACTATCTAATATGTGAAAACAGAAACACTTCCCTGGTCAGATGTCGAGTACGTGGTGAAAAGAGGTAGAGATCGGCAAGTCCTGGTCTGTTCGAGATTTTGAGATCGGTCGCCCTGCTAAATTTTCCCACACCTGATAAATTCCACCGCCAGTAGATAAATTACCTGCACCACCAATCACTGAGATTAACTCATCAACTAAATACATAAAACAAAAATAAAGAAAACGAAAATAAAACAGGAAACGAAAACTAAAAATAAACACTGGGTTGCCTCCCAGTAAGCGCTAAATTCATTGTCTATAGCTTGACTACGGAGAAGCATCCCTCAAATAGCGGCTTCCGCCCATAGTAAATATCATACAATATTACATATGGGTCTTGGTTATATGTGCCCTCAAGCTTGGCATGATATTGACATTGTAAGCTCGTCACTCCAACAACACTCATGTATGAGTTCAGCTCCTTCGACTTGAGTTCTTCTACATCCTCCAACTTCTCTTCTGCCTTATCATCGCATAGGAATTCCTCGAAGAATTTTTCTTTCGTCTTTGAGATCGGTCTGCCTGCTTCCAGGTACTGCATGTATTCCTTAACATCCTCAGTTTCCAACTTTCCTGGACATGAATTAGTCAAGCAAATTCCTAAAGGATCTTCACCTATCAATTCCTGCGAACCACACTCAACAAGTTCGTCAGTAGCATCAATTCTAAAACAGTTAGATGTATCATTAGGATATTTGATGGACTGAAAAACATTAAACACCACACTCTCATCATTCAATCTCAACACCAACTCACCCTTTTGTACATCTATCAGAGCTTTTCCCGTGGCTAAAAACGGTCTTCCTAAAATAAGAGGAATCTCACGATCCTCTTCCATATCTAACACCACAAAGTCCACTGGGAAAATAAACTTATCAACCTTCACCAACACATCCTCCACAACTCCCCTAGGATATTTAATTGACCTATCAGCTAACTGTAGGGAAATTGTAGTTGGTTTCACCTCACCTATTTTCAACTTCTCAAAACATGAATATGGCATCAAGTTAATGCTTGCGCCTAAGTCACACAACGCTTTATTAAAATTCGAAGTTCCAATAGTACAAGGGATAGAGAAACTACCTGGATCCTTAAGCTTCGGAGGGAGTTTATTTTGTAAAATTGCAGAACATTCCTCCGAAAGCTTAACTGTCTCAAAATCTACCAGTTTCCTCTTGTTTGATAAAATTTCTTTAAGAAACTTTGCATAGGAAGGCATTTGAGCTAAAGCTTCTGCAAACGGGATATTTATGTGCAGCTTTTTGAAAATCTCAAGAAATTTTGAAAATTGAGTATCCAGTTGCAGTTGCTTTGCTCTTTGGGGAAACGGGAGTGAATTAATATCAATATGAGAGTTCGAGTTTAGAGACTTACCTTTCTCCCTTGCGTTCTCGGACCTTTGCTTTGATGACTCCTTCTCCTTCGCATAGTTATCGACATCAACCACCTCTTGCTTTATGGGAGACGTCACCGTGACTGCATGGACACCTTTAGGATTCTTTTCCGTGTCACTAGGTAGTGAACCCGGAGCTCGTGTGGCCATCTGTGTCGCTAGCTGTCCTAGTTGAGTCTCCACTCTTTGCATCATGGCATCATGGTTTTGCCATCTCATCTCGTTCCCGCTATGTATTTGGCAAGCATCCTCGAGATTCGACTTGCTCTCTGTGGCTTGAAACCGGGTGGCATTGAAGGTCCAGCACCTTGCGGTGGTTGAGGTGGCTGTTGAGGAGGTCTTTGCTGTGTAGGATGTTGTGGCGGATTAAAAACTAGTGGCTCAACAGCAGTTTCAGGTTGCCTCCATCCAAAATTCGGATGATTTCTCCAGCCCGGATTATACGAGAAACTGTATGGGTTATTTGTGGGACCTTGGTTTCCCACATAATTCACCGAGTCCCCCCCAAAGCACTGTATTCCCTCACAAGACATATCCGGCATGAATGGCATGTCACAAGATGGACCACCAACTAATTCAGCATTTCCTTGGATCTGATTCACTGACTTGACTGGTATTGACTTCTGCGCTTGTAACTGTGCCATCTGATGTGTCAATCCATCAAGTTTCGCTGTAATTGCTGCCAGAGCATCCATTTCCAAGAATCCTACTTTCTTCTCCCTGCGGTTTTCTTGCCAACCCACATTGCTCTCGGCCATATTGGATATGATTTCAAGCTGCAGTCGGCGTTTTTCGATATAAGCTCCCATTTGCTGCCGCATCGAGCATAGATCTCACAGAAGGATCCACCCCATAGTAATGTCTCCACTTGCTGGCCAGTTGAAAAACCATGTCTCGGGCACATCTCAACATCTTTTTAAATCTTGCAGTGATTCCCCATCTCTCTGCCTGAAATGTGATCTCATTCCGCAATTGTGTAATTTTAGTTGGGGGAAAGTACCTATGCAAGAATCAACTCCATCCCAAGTAGTGATGGAACCAGCTGGCAGATCACGAAGCCATTCCATAGCGTCTCCCTGCAGGGAGAATGGAAATAATCTGAGTCGAATGGCGTCGGTACTCACCCCATTGCACTTAATCGTATCACAAATCGACAGAAAATTCTCCAGATGTGCATTGGGTCTTCAGATGGTGCTCCACCGAACTTTACTTGCATTTGGATCATTGGATGATGCCTGGCTTCAGCTCGAATGTATTTGCCTGAATCGTAGGGCGGATGATACTAGACCCATAACCTCCAATGCTGGTCGATGAAGCTCCATCAATGTACGGTTATCCTCTTCTCCGGCCATTCCTTCGAATTCTGGTTTAAGATCTATTTCAGGTTCTGCTTCAGACTCGGATTCAAAAGACAGTTGTTGTTCCTTCGATTTCTGCGGATGCTGCGAAGGGTGCTTTCAATCTCCAGATCAGTGGCACTAGATTTTGACGTCCTGAGCACGGTTCATATAACACGAGCTAACCCCTGAAATCAAAAATTTAAGTGCACAATTTAAGCTCCAAAAGTATATAATAAGAAAAACTGAAACAAAATTAATTAAAATACTAAAGAATAGAATAACTGAAAAATTTAAAACTAAGAATAAAAGCCTAGTCTCAAACAAATAATTTATCCTAATATTAAATAAATAGTCCCCGGCAACGGCGCCAAAAACTTGACCGACGATTTCGGTTGGGATTAATTCTAGCAAGCGGACTAGGTCAAGTTATAGTAAATGGACAGACGTCCAAGTATCGATCCCACAGAGACTATTATTTAATTACTAAGATTTAATTATTTTTATTTAATCTAGGCAAACAATAATAAGTGATTTGATTTTTAATTCAACTACGTAAATTTTAAACTAAGTTATGCAAATTTAATGGCTAAATCGAATATCAGAGAGGCTTAGAACTTGGGATTTTCAAATTTAAATAGGATGACCGGGAACACACGACGGTAACAAACTTTGATTAAAATCATGCACTGGAATTATTTAACCACAAATTATTCAACATCACGATGCAATTCCCTGATTTAATCATAAATCTATTTCTAGAATTTATAATCCTATTTTTATTTAACAGTTCAATTATTTCTAATTGAATTTAATTAAACAAAAACGCATTTAACAATGAATGAATTACAGCTGTCGCCTACAATCGCACACTGAAACCGAATACTATTTCTAGTCGGTTTAACCGTGTGTTGATCAATATTTTCGAAGCTAAACTCAATCTGTTCTCTTTCGAGTCAAGATTGAACGACAAACATGCAAATAATTGGCCAGATTAAAAGCACGAAATTTATACGAATATTAATCAATAACAGGGAACAAGTTTATAAATCAAATACTTCAATGAATAAATAGAAATCAAACGTTTGTCCCGTATCATGGTCCCGATCACAAAAGAAAACTACTCCATAAATTCAAGACTAAAATCAAATTTAAATGTTGAATTCATGTCTGAAAATAAGAAATTAAAAAGAAGAGAGATTCTCATGATGGCGCGCGGATCTTGCGTGTAAATTGCGTTGTCTTTCGCCCACGTTGTCGCCGTCTTTTCCGGGTCGCAAATCTTCCCTTCTTCTCCAAAAGTCGGCCGCCTCTTCGAATATTCAACACCCCTTTTTGTTAGGTTATTTTCTTTTTATATCTCCCAAATCGCGAACAAAATCTTTGCCAAATTCTCGATCTGATATTGCATACACGGACCCCGTGCTTGCATCCGGGCAAGGGTCCGTGTAGACTCTGCCTCAAAATTCTTCCGGAATGGTGGACACGGACCCCGTGCCTGGGTCCGTCCAGGGGTCCGTGTAGACTCTGGATTTTTCTTCTCTGGATGATGACAAGCACGGACCCCGGATATAGGTCTGGCAAGGGGTCCGTGTAGACTCTGTTATTTGTCTTCCTTTGGCGTATGAGGCACGGACCCCGTGCAGGGGTCCGTTTACAGGTCCGTCTACACTCTGCTTTTCTCTTCTTTGGAAATTGCTGCACACTGACCCTTACACGGGGTCCGTGTAGACTCTGTGTCTGGACTTCATATCTTCTTCCTATTTTTCCGGGTATTTCTGATGTGGCATTGCGGAGTTTGACTTTTCTCTCATTTCTTTGGCTTTCGCCCTCTCTTGGTCAAACCTACAAATAGCCAAAATTAATCGAATTAAGCGCGAAACTCGGAATAAAATTGCCAGATAAGCACGAATGCGACAAAATATAATCCCTAAAACGCTATATAATTCGTGCTTATCAGTAATCCTGGGATCTCATCTGGAAAAATATCTGGAAATTCCCGCACTACTGTATGTCTGCCAACGCCCGGCTCGACTTCTGCATATCTACAGCATAAATAAAGAACCCATCTGCTCCTTTCTGTAACAATCTATTCATAGTAAGAGCCGAAATCAAGGGAATCCGAGATCTGGAACCCTTCCCGTAGAATTTCCACTCGTCTGTCATCTCGGGTCTGAATCTGACAATCTTGTGGAAACAATCCACGGTAGCTCTGTACTTCGTTAGCATGTCAATACCGACTATACAATCAAAATCAGCTAGACCCAACACTATACAATCTAGGTCAATCTCATGCCCCTCAAACTGTAGAATGCAATGTCTAACCGTAGTTACAGATATCAATCCACTTCCCAACGGGGAATTAATAGACACAACATCTAGCAAAGACTCAACAGGCAATGAATGCAATAATGCAAATCGCTCTGAAATGAATGTATGTGATGCACCTGTATCTATCAAGATATACGCAGGATAACCATAAAGAGCAGTTACCTACTATAACATCATCTGGTGCATCTTGTGCTTGCTCCTCTGTCAACGCAAACACCTGGGCCTGTTGCCTCGGAGGTTGAGTCACTGTCTGACTACCACGACCTCTGGATGGAGTCGATGCTGGTGGAGGCTGAAAAGAGTGAACTGATGATGCCTGCCGCTCAAACTGAGGTACTGACCCGGATGCTCTTCCACTTTGGCCTTGCTGTACACTCCTCTGGGGACAGACTTTGTAAGGCTCGAGAATTATCAGTTTCCATTGATGCTAGACTCATAGAGGTAAGAATACATGACACTTAAATGAGGATTTTGAAGGCATGGCCGAAGCCACACTGCACCTGCGGTGCTAACTCGACCGCACCCGCGGTGTGAGACCGCACCCGCGGTCATGTAAGGACCGCACCCGCGGTCTAAGTGCTGAAATTTTAGATTAATTCGCCGTGAGCATAGCGCACCCGCGCTGTTAGTGTACCGCACCCGCGGTCATGCGTGCCCTTTGAAGAATAAGCCATGTGTTATATAACATGCAAGATATAAATAGAGGTCCTTCGTTTTCCTCATTCAGAAGCAAGCACCGAAGGATTTCAGGGAGAGAGAAAGCTTCATTCCTCATGCTTTCAAATTTTGATTTTGTAAGATTCATACATCCAAACTTTAATCCGATTTCGGTTTTGAGCTCCTCTCAGTGTTAGCTTCAAGAGGATGTAAGTTTTATTACATTTCAACAAGATTCAGATTGTGTATGTTGAGAGAAACTTAGATTTGAGTTAGAATATGTGTTCTTGCTATACTAAGCATCATAAAAACGTAAACGGATTGAATTACGAATGTCGTATGCTATAGGTTCGATTTTCCAGCATGTATTATGTGAAGATTATGCAGAATTTGTATACATGTTTGTATTGGATGAGATTATGAGTAATTGGGATTGATTATGATATTGTTTGTTGAGATTGAGTTGATCGTATTGCGAGAATACGCTGTTATGCCGTAGATTTGTACTGAGATTTATTATTGATTGGCATATATGTTGCTTTGAGTTAGAGATTGATATTGGGTGTCTACACATTGCCGTTTCAGATCTGAGGTGACAGGTTTGACATTTGATTCGAGATCTCGACAGACAGTTCGACAAGAAAGGTATAATTCATGTGGTCATGGGATTGCACAACTCGATTCAGATTTGATACGAGTTTCCCTAAATCACATACTAGATTGTTATTACATTGATTATGTAATGCCTTGTTTATTGATTTATATTCGAGTCCTGAGATAGGAGAGATTGGCAGACTTGCCAAAACTAGACGTTTCGGTGTATCGACGCATAGAAGCAGATTTGCTATATGTGTAGACCCTCGATACAGAGTTGACCGAAGTCTAGGAATAAGACGTACCGTTGCCCCGAGTGGTTGGGTAGGTAACAGACCGTCTTATTCACACCGGGATCCCTAGATTAGAAAAGAGTCGAGTCAAGATTTGAATTGTTGAATATAGATTTGTATTCTACTACATGTTTAGATGTATATTCATGTTACTGGATGATTTATGTTATGCATTTGTACATGATGTATTACATTGCATGCATCCATGTTTTATACTGGGATATGTTCACCGGAGTTATCCGGCTGTTGTCGTGTCTGTATGTGTGCATGGCAACAGGTGGGGCAGGATCAGGGTCACGACGAGGACGAGAGAGTTGATAGCGTGGTGATGCCGGGTGTAGCAGAAGACTTCTTATGTTGTACTAGTAGTTTCATGTTGTTACTAGAGATGTTATGTTGTTCTTATAACATGTATAACAAGTAAGGCTACTAGATCACGACATGTAATGTTTGATGACTGATGTTGTTTTAAATAAAAATGAGATGCTTCATGTTAACATTCGTTTAAATGTTAGAAAGTAAAAAATTTTGACCCGCCATTTATAATAAAGATCCAATTAAATCCCAAAAGAATTGAGTTAGAACCCGGGTCCCCACAACAGGTGGTATCAGAGCCGTAGGTTCTGTAGATTGAAATAGAATAGAATGAGCGGGGTAGATCGAGTCATCTTCCTTGCTTTTGAGATGCTAGCATGCTTTGTTGTTTTCCCTATTATATGTTGTGTTGTATTATCTGAATTTATTTACAGCATGTCAAGCCTGAATCAGAACCGATTCTCGATCAGAGTATATGATCAGAGGAGGGCTGAGACAGATGATATTGATTGGGTACTAATCAGTTTGATAATCAGATTTATTGCG
>NW_027331748.1:0-33182 GCF_022965805.1 Primulina eburnea
GTCAAAGTGTTCCCAAAGTTCTATTGACAACTTCAGTTTGTCCATCCGTTTGAGGATGACAAGTAGTAGAAAACAACAATTTTGTGCCAAGTTTAGCCCATAAAGTCTTCCAAAAGTAACTCAAGAATTTAACATCGCGACCAGAAACAATAGTCCTAGGCATGCCATGCAACCTAACGACTTCTCTAAAGAAAAATCCGCAATGTTTGAAGCATCATCGGTTTATGACAAGCTATAAAATGTGCCATCTTAGAGAATCTATCCACAACAACAAAATTAGAATCCCTCCCCTTCTTAGTCCTAGGTAACCCCAAAATAAAGTCCATAGAAATGTCAATCCAAGTTCTTTTTAGGAATAGCACGCAAAAGTGTTCTCAAAGTTCCGGTGACAACTTCAGTTTGTCCATCCGTTTGAGGATGACAAGTAGTAGAAAACAACAATTTTGTGCCAAGTTTAGCCCATAAAGTATTCCAAAAGTAACTCAAGAATTTAACATCGCGACGAGAAAACAATAGTCCAAGGCATGCCATGCAACCAAACGACTTCTCTAAAGAACCAATCCGCCATGTTTGAAGCATCATCGGTTTTATGACAAGCTATAAAATGTGCAATCTTAGAGAATCTTCTTATTCCAAGGCAACCCCAAAATAAAGTCCATAGAAATGTCAATCCTAGTTTTTTGTAAGAATAGCACGCAAAAGTGTTCCCAAAGTTCTATTGACAACTTCAGTTTGTCCATCTGTTTGAGGATGACAAGTAGTAGAAAACAACAATTTTGTGCCAAGTTAAGCCCATAAATTATTCCAAAAGTAACTAAAGAATTTAACATCGCGACCAGAAACAATAGTCCTAGGCATGCCATGCAACCTAGCGACTTCTCTAAAGAACAAATCCGCAATGTTTGAAGCATCATCGGTTTTATGACAATCTATAAAATGTGCCATCTTAGAGAATCTTTGTGGGGACCTGGGCTCTAACTCTTTCTTTGGGATTCAATGGATCGTTAATATAAAAAGTGGGTCAAATTTTCGCTTTTCAACATTAAATCTAATGTATATAAACAAACATAAATTCTTTATTTAAATTACAAACATAATGTACAAACATAACGTACAACATGTCTTGTCCATCCATACTCAACAAACTAGTAAATAAATACAGTACATCCCAAAGGTACAACTACTAGTCCTTCTGCTAAGCCCAAGATCACCACGCTATGTCCATCTCTCATCCTCTGCATGACCCAGATCCTGCCTCACCTGTTGTTATGCACACATACAGACATAACAACAGCCGAAAACTTCGGTGATAACAAATCCCAGTATAAACATGTATACATGCATATAATCAATTAAACATTAAACATGCTATCATGAATGACATCATATGCACATGCAATGTAATGCGAATCAAACCATGTCTGGACTCGACTCGACTAGAACTCTAGGGATCCCGGTGTGAATAAGACGTCAATGGCTGTCACCTACCCTCCACTCGGGGTGACTGTACGTCTTATTCCTAGACTTCGGTATGAGCTGTATCAACGGCTGCAATAGGAGTCGAAGCTGCTCCTAAGCTGAGATACACCGAACATCTAGATATTTGACAATGACTGTCAAAGACTCTCCTATCTTAGATGCAATGAATATCAATCTGTAAACAAAGTATAATCATATTCATATCTGAATATCACGATGATCATACATGCTTGAATACAATTCTGAAATCACAGCATAAACATGTTACAAGATCGAATATAGTTCTATAAACAATTCATAAACATGCTACAATATATACAACAATTCTAGTATGTGGTTTTGGTTGGGAAACTCAAATAATATCTTATTTGAGTTGTGGCTTCCCAAACAAACATGTCTTATACCTTTCTTGTCGTAGGAATCAATCGAAGTCTCGAAGTTGATATCAAGTCTGTCAATCAAATCTGAAAGAGATACATTGATACATTTTCTATCAATCTCTAATCTCAATCAACACATATTCAATTAAATACTTGATCTCGGTATCATTTCAACTGCACAATCTCCATATTAAACAATCTACATCAATTCCCCCGATTCATAACTGATAATGGTATAAATCTGATACCATATCCCAGTCAATTCAATTCTGAAATTCATAATAATTCTATACAGTGTCCGTTCTTAAATCCGCTTACAATTATACGATGTCTCACATGTCAGAAACAACATATATGAATCATATCTGATTTTTTCAACATCATAATTTCAAGACATGACAAAACATAGTAAAACTTACGTCCACGTGTAGCCTAAAACGATAGGAACACGGTACCGAAGTCGGATTTTAAATCTAACGGACGGATTGCAAAATACCGGCGCAAGGATTCCCAAAAACCTTCGGAGCTTTTCCCTTTTCTGATTCTTATCAATTTCTGAGGGAAAATTGTTTATATATACTCCACTTGCATGTATAAGAAACGTGGCTCATTCTTGCCAAATCTTGCTGGCGCTCGGGCGGTCGAAACTTACCGCCCGGGCGCGAGCTCGGCGCTCGGGCGGTCAAGTTCTACCGCCCGGGCGCGGAAAGTTCTGCCCGCGATGTTTGGTTCTGGCGCTCGGGCGGTCATAAATTACCGCCCGGGCGCCACACTTTCTGCCCGAACATAATTGTATTGAGCATTGGCGCTCGGGCGGTCACTTTCTACCGCTCGGGCGCCACTAGCTCTGCCCGAAACTTGTGTAATGCAAAAGCTTTGCCCACTCTGGTCTCAATATGGTCCGATTATAATCACATCAATTAAAATTCCATAATTCCGGATTAATAGAGTCAAAATCTTGGCATTTCATAGTGCTTTTCATGACATGATATGCATTCTCATATTTTCGAATATCGCGTCAATGAGGATTATGAATTCTCAGGCCTTACATTTCTCCCCCTCTAAGAAATGATTTCGCCCTCGAAATCTCGGACAATCACTCAAATCATGCATAAGAAGTATTATAATCAAGACTGAAAAATTACTTACATTAAGTAAATAACTCGGGATGTTTCTGTCGCATATCTGCCTCTGTTTCCCAAGTCGCTTCTTCTATGCCATGTCGACTCCATTGGACTTTCACTAGAGGAATAATCTTTGTTCTGAGCTTCTTTTCCTTCCGATCAAGAATCTGCATTGGTTGTTCAACATAGCTCAAGGTCTGATCAAGCTCCGCTTCGTCAGGCTGAATGACATGAGAAATATCTGGCATGTATCTATGCAACATTGATACATGAAAAACGTCATGTATTCCAGATAGAGAAGGAGGAAGAGCCAGTCGATATGCTCGATCGCCAATCTTCTCTAGGATCTCGTAAGGACCGACGTATCTAGGAGACAACTTTCCACGCTTGCCAAATCTGACAACGCCTCTGAATGGAGAAATCTTTAAAAACACTCTGTCTCCTTGCTCAAATACTAGCGGTCTATGTCTTACATTGGCGTATTTGGCTTGCCTATCTTGTGCCGTCTTCATTCTTTTCTGAATGACTTTTACCTTCTCAGTCATGTCACGAATCATATCCGGCCCAAGTTCTGGTACCTCGGAGATGTCATCCCAGTATAGCGGAGATCTGCACTTCTTACCATACAAAGCTTCAAACGGTGCCATCTCGATACTCGTCTGATAGCTATTATTGTAAGAAAATTCGCAAAGAGGTAGGGAATCTTGCCAACTAATGCCAAAATCTAGCACTACGGCTCTCAACATATCCTCTAATGTCTTGGATAGTCCGCTCTGACTGTCCGTCTGTCTGAGGATGGTAAGCAGTACTCAGGTGTAATGTCGTACCCAAAGCCTGCTGTAAACTGTGCCAGAAGTGAGAAGTAAATCGTGGATCACGATCTGATACGATAGACTTCGGCACACCATGTAATTTGACTACCTCTCGAACATATATCTCCGCCATTTGATCGTGTCTGTAAGTCATTCTGTACGGAATGAAACAAGCTGATTTGGTCAATCTGTCGATAACGACCCAAATCGCATCACAGCCTCGGGAAGATCGGGGTAACTTCGTCACGAAATCCATGGAAATGTGGTCCCATTTCCATTCAGGAATAGACAAACTCTGAAGTAACCCTCCGGGCTTCTTCCTCTCGGCCTTCACCTGTTGGCAGTTCAAGCATTTAGACACATATTCTGCGATGTCTGACTTCATCTGCTTCCACCAGAACTGTGTCTTTAAGTCATTATACATCTTTCTGCCACTAGGATGGATGCTGAACCGACTGCAGTGTGCTTCGGACATAATCTGATGCCTCAAATCTGAAACATCTGGCACTACAAGACGGTTATTGACGTATAAAACATGATCACGCACATGATATTCTGATAAATGTCATGCTCTGACTATCTGAATCGATCTCTGCACATTCTGATCTGTTCTTTGTGCTTCTTTAATCTTCGTGATCAAATCTGGCTCAACTTGAATAGCAGCAAGTCGTAGTGGCCTCCTATCTGTATCAAATTCTAATCTAGAGAAACAGCAAGTTTCAACTAGCTTTGTAACACCCATCGTTGATAAGGATAAGGAGCAAACCTTTCGACTTAAGGCGTCTGCTGCTACATTTGACTTCCCTGGATAATATTTGATCTCGCAATCAAAGTCTTTTAACAGGTCAAGCCATCTACGCTGCCTCATGTTCAACTCTGACTGAGAAAACAAGTATTTTAAGCTTTTATGGTCTGAATAGATCTCAAATTTCTCGCCATAAAGATAATGACGCCAGATCTTCAGTGCAAATACGATAGCCGCCAACTCAAGATCATGAATGGGGTATCGAGTCTCGTGAGTCTTCAACTGTCTTGAGGCATATGCGACCACATGACCTCGCTGCATAAGAACACATCCCAAACCTCTGTGAGAGGCATCACAAAATACAACGAAATCACCCGTACCTGAAGGAATCATCAAGACAGGTGCACTGGTCAGTCTTTTCTTCAATTCTAGAAAGCTCGACTCACACTCCTCAGACCATAGGAATGGCGCATTCTTCTGTGTCAATTGTGTAATTGGTTTCGCAATACGGGAGAAATCTTGGATGAATCGTCTATAGTATCCTGCTAGACCCATGAAACTGCGTATTTCTGGCACAGAAGTCGGTCTCCACCAACTGGTCACAGCTTCTACTTTGTTCGGATCTACAGAAATACCATATCCAGATATGATATGTCCCAAAAAGACAACTCGATTCAACCAAAATTCACACTTTGACAATTTGGCATACAATCTCTCATTTCTCAGTGTCTGCAACACAATTCTGAGATGCTCTGCATGCTCATTCCTGTTCTTAGAATATACCAGGATATCATCGATAAAGACAATCACAAAGTCATCCAAATACCTCTGAAAGATTTGATTCATCAAGCCCATAAATACCGCCGGAGCATTTGTTAAACCAGAAGGCATGACAATAAATTCGTAATGCCCATACCTGGTTCGAAATGCTGTCTTCGGTATATCTACATCTCGAACTCGGAGCTGATGATATCCGGATCGTAAATCAATCTTAGAATAAACAGAAGATCCCTGCAACTGATCAAATAAATCATCAATTCTAGGCAATGGATATTTATTCTTTATCGTTGCCTTATTCAGTTGCCTATAATCGATACACAACCGCATCGATCCATCTTTCTTTCGCACAAAAAGTACCGGATCGCCCCAAGGCGATACACTAGGTCTGATATATCCCTTGGCTAGCAAATCTTCCAACTGTGCTTTCAATTCTTTCTACTCTATCGGCGCCATCCTATATGGAGCTCTCGAAATAGGAGTGGTACCTGGAATCAGATCAATGCTAAAATCTACCTCTCGCACTGGAGGTAACCCTGGAATCTCCTCTGGAAACACATCTGCAAATTCTCGTACTACTGGCAAATCTGCCAATGTCGGGCTAGCTTTCTGTACATCTACAGCATACACAAGGAACCCATCTGCTCCTTTCTGCAACAACTTATTCATAGACAAAGCCGAAATCAAGGGAATCCGAGATCTGGAACCCTTTCCGTAGAATTTCCACTCTTCTGCCATTTCTGGTCTGAATCTGACAATCTTGTGGAAACAATCCACGGTGGCTCTGTACTTTGTTAACATATCAATTCCAACAATACAATCAAAATCATCTAACCCGAGTACTATGCAATCTAAATCAATTTCATGACCCTCAAACCGTAAGATGCAATGTCTAACCGTAGTCACCGATATCAAACCACTTCCCAACGGCGAAGTAATAGACACGACATCTAACAAAGACTCAACAGGCAGAGAATGTAATAATGCAAATCGTTCCGATATGAATGTATGCGATGCACCCGTAATCTATCAATATATAAGCAGGATAACCGCAAAGGAAACAGTTACCTGCAATGACATCATCTGGGGCATCCTGTGCTTGCTCCTCTGTCAACGCAAACACCTGAGCCTGTTGTCGGGTCGGCTGGCTCCCGGTCTGACCACCTCTGGCTCGAGGCTGGGTCTGTGTAGGTGGCGGTTGAAATGAGTGAACAGATTAAGCTTGCCTCTCAGGCTGAGTCACTGAGGTAGATGATCCTGCAGCCTGAAATCTCGATGCACCACTTCTCTGAGGACATACCTTGGCATAATGCCCCTGTTGCTTATATATGTTACATCTGCCCACTACACCCTGACACTGTTCTGTGGCATGCTTGCCACCACAAGTACTGCAATACCCACTCATCACCTCTAAACTCTGGCCAGGACCTCTCTGTCTTGACCCGCTGGAGCTCGACGAACTGCTCTCTGCCCTCTTAAACTGTTTGCCCTTCGCTTTCAACGGATCCTTCCGCCCGCTGCTACTACCGCCGCTATCAAATCTAGGAGGATGTTGTGCTGGAGGTAGTGGCGGTCTTGGACTCGGAGCAACATACGGAACACTTCGTTGTCTCAGCAACCCTGCTTCAGCCCCTTTGGCACGATTCAATGCATCCGAGAAGTTGTTGGGTCTCCCCGTATTTACCAACGTAAAGATATCTGGATTCAGGCCATTTATAAACTGGTCTGCTACGGCCTTATCATTACCTGAAACGTGAGGTGCAAAGCGAAGCAACGAAGAAAATTTAGCAACATACTCTTCGATGTTCAATTGCCCTTGCCTCAGGTTGGCAAATTCAGCGCCTTTATCTTTGCGATAGGATACAGGAAAGAATCGCTGATAGAACTCCATCTTGAATGCTTTCCATGTAATCTCGGTGCCACGCTGTTCTAGTGCTCTCCTTATATTCAACCACCAATACTTAGCCACGTCTTGCAATTGATGGCCAATGAGCTTCACCCGCTTCTCGTCACTATATTCCAGAGATTCGAATAACATCTCGATATCCTCCAACCAACTTTCACATTCAATTGCATTTTCTGTACCCTTTAAGGTCGGTGGTCGGAATGACTGGAATCGCTTTAATAAGGTCTCCATGGGCGTAGCAGTGACATCCATCGTATCACCAGATGTGCTACCCTGTTCTGGTATTGGTGGTCGTAAAGGAACGGCTGCTCTTCTAGGAGGCATAAACCTGCTATACAAACAGTTTAGTATATAGTCTATACAATCTGTCTCAGCCCTCCTCTGATCATATACCTCTGATCCAGAATCGGTTCTGATTCAGTCTTAACCAATACATGCTGCAATCAAATCAGATAACACAACACGTAATAGGAAAAGCAATAAATCATGATATGCTAGCATGATATAAACAAGGAAGATGACTCGATCTACCCCTCTCATTCTATCTATCTCAATCTACAGAACCTACTGCTCTGATACCACCTGTTGTGGGGACCCGGGCTCTGACTCTTTCTTTGGGATTCAATGGATCGTTAATATAAAAAGTGGGTCAAATTTTCGCTTTTCAACATTAAATCTAATGTATATAAACAAACATAAATTCTTTATTTAAATTACAAACATAATGTACAAACATAACGTACAACATGTCTTGTCCATCCATACTCAACAAACTAGTAAATAAATACAGTACATGCCAAAGGTACAACTACTAGTCCTTCTGCTAAGCCCGAGATCACCACGCTATGTCCATCTCTCATCCTCTGCGTGACCCAGATCCTGCCCCACCTGTTGTTATGCACACATACAGACATAACAACAGCCGGAAACTCCGGTGAGAACAAATCCCAGTATAAACATGTATACATGCATATAATCAATTAAACATGAAACATGCTATCATGAATGACATCATATGCACATGCAATGCAATGCGAATCAAACCATGTCTGGACTCGACTCGACTAGAACTCTAGGGATCCCGGTGTGAATAAGACGTCAATGGCTGTCACCTACCCTCCACTCGGGGTGACTGTACGTCTTATTCCTAGACTTCGGTCTGAGCTGTATCAACGGCTGCAATAGGAGTCAAAACTGCTCCTAAGCTGAGATACACCGAACATCTAGATATTGACAATGGCTGTCAAAGACTCTCCTATCTTAGATGCAATGAATATCAATCTGTAAACAAAGTATAATCATATTCATATCTGAATTTCACGATGATCATACATGCTTGAATACAATTCTGAAATCACAGCATAAACATGTTACAAGATCGAATATAGTTCTATAAACAATTCATAAACATACTACAATATATACAACAATTCTAGTATGTGGTTTTGGTTGGGAAACTCAAATAATATCTTATTTGAGTTGTGGCTTCCCAAACAAAAATGGCTTATACCTTTCTTGTCGTAGGAATCAATCGAAGTCTCGAAGTTGATATCAAGTCTGTCAATCAAATCTGAAAGAGATACATTGATACATTTTATATACATCTCTAATCTCAATCAACACATATTCAATTAAATACTTGATCTCGGTATCATTTCAACTGCAAAATCTCCATATTAAACAATCTACATCAATTCCCCCGATTCATAACTGATAATGGTATAAATCTGATACCATATCCCAGTCAATTCAATTCTGAAATTCATAATAATTCTATACAGTGTCCGTTCTTAAATCCGCTTACAATTATACGATGTCTCACATGTCAGAAACAACATATATGAATCATATCTGATTCTTTCAACATCATAATTTCAAGACATGACAAAACATAGTAAAACTTACGTCCACGTGTAGCCTACAACGTTAGGAACACGGTACCGAAGTCGGATTTTAAATCTAATGGACGGATTGCAAAATACCGGCGCAAGGATTCCCAAAAACCTTCGGAGCTTTTCCCTTTTCTGATTCTTATCAATTTCTGAGGGAAAATCGTTTATATATACTCCACTTGCATGTATAAGAAACGTGGCTCATTCTTGCCAAATCTTGCTGGCGCTCGGGCGGTCGAAACTTACTGCCCGGGCGCGAGCTCGGCGCTCGGGCGGTCAAGTTCTACCGCCCGGGCGCGGAAAGTTCTGCCCGCGATGATTGGTACTGGCGCTCGGGCGATCATAAATTACCGCCCGGGCGCCACACTTTCTGCCCGAACATAATTGTATTAAGCATTGGCGCTCGGGCGGTCACTTTCTACCGCTCGGGCGCCACTAGCTCTGCCCGAAACTTGTGTAATGCAAAAGCTTTGCCCACTCTGGTCTCAATATGGTCCGATTATAATCACATCAATTAAAATTCCATAATTCCGGATTAATAGAGTCAAAATCTTGGCATTTCATAGTGATTTTCATGACATGATATGCATTCTCATATTTTCGAATATCGCGTCAATGAGGATTATGAATTCTCAGGCCTTACAATCTTTCCACAACAACAAAAATAGAATCCCTCCCCTTCTTAGTCCTAGGCAACCCCAAAATAAAGTCCATAGAAATGTCGATCCTAGTTCTTTTTAAGAATAGCACGCAAAAGTGTTCCAAAAGTTATATTTACAACTTCAGTTTGTCCATCCGTTTGAGGATGACAAGTAGTAGAAAACAACAATTTTGTGCCAAGTTTAGCCCATAAAGTCTTCCAAAAGTAACTCAAGAATTTAACATCGCGACCAGAAACAATAGTCCTAGGCATGCCATGCAACCTAACGACTTCTCTAAAGAAAAATCCGCAATGTTTGAAGCATCATCGGTTCTATGACAAGCTATAAAATGTGCCATCTTAGAGAATCTTTCCACAACAACAAAAATAGAATCCCTCCCCTTCTTAGTCCTAGGCAACCCCAAAATAAAGTCCATAGAAATGTCAATCCAAGTTCTTTTTAAGAATAGCACGCAAAAGTGTTCCCAAAGTTCTATTGATAACTTCAGTTTGTCCATCCGTTTGAGGATGACAAGTAGTAGAAAACAACAATTTTGTGCCAAGTTTAGCCCATAAAGTCTTCCAAAAGTAACTCAAGAATTTAACATCGCGACCAGAAACAATAGTCCTAGGCATGCCATGCAACCTAACGACTTCTCTAAAGAAAAAATCCGCCATGTTTGAAGCATCATCGGTTTTATAACAAGCTATAAAATGTGCCATCTTAGAGAATCTGTGACACCCCGATCCTCTTTTAAAATAAATACGCAGCGGAAATAAAATTTTCTCTTTAAAATATACGGAAGGAGTTTCAAAATACATTTCATCAAATATCTTTACAAAATAAATACATGATCATTTAAATGACATAACAAAAACAAAACATCATTCCTATGATCATGCCAAAATTCTCCTTCCAACGGTGTATGCATATGACCCCCGATCTACAGTCAACGTCCCGAGGCACCACTCTGATCTGCATCACATGAAAATAACTGAAATGAGAATAAATCTCAGCAAGTGGAACTCTTATATAACAATGAACAATAACTCTGTAAAACATCTCTTTGAAATCATAAATACCATCAACTCTGAACTGTAAACTCTGAATATCAATAACATAGCAATAGCATATGAAATATGATGGTATTTCTCTTTTGCTCTGGGGATTGATATCAATAGTATCTCTGCTCTGGGGTGCTCGTATCCCAAATCGATATAAATACCGATAACTCTGAGGGATATAAGCCTATAGGCGATGATCATCCAATATTGCATGCAATCTCTGACTATGTATTTATCAATCCGAAAACATTTAAACTCTTCTCTGGTTTTAACAATCACTTTGAACTCTATATATCTCTTTGTATTCCCTTTAATCAATAATGAGACATACAATGCCTCCAATACATATAACAATACATACTATGGATCAAATGAAAGGGAATAACACAATAAACTCTTTGAAACACATACATATATAATCATGTGAGCAAAAGGAATGAATTTCCACTTACAAACCACAACAAACACCTCAACTTAGCTCTTGATCACCACCTACAACAAATAATCCACAAATAACACCAATATCAACTAAATATCCAAGATTACAAGCTAAATAATCCATAAATCCACATAAACAACCAACCTAAACAACTCTTAATTTACAACCTTAACAGAATCGCACCAAAAGCTTACCCAAGCTTCCTAGCACCAAGGAGAACGTCGAACTCAAGTCGAAATTCCAAACAAACGCCTGAATCGAAGATAGGAAAGGAAAGAAATGACTGAAAACCCTAGAAATGGAGAGAAAAGTCGAGAATGGAGGAGAAAAGAAAGGGAAAGTATGGCCAACCACTCCAAAAAGTAGCTTAAAAACTCGCCCATACCTTCACCGCGGGTGCGCTCCTCTAAGCACCGCGGGTGCGCAATGGTTACGGCATTCTCAAAAATTCTGGAACACGAACAGCGCGGGTGCGGCGACGCAAGCAGCGCGGGTGCGGTCTCTACCGCAGGGGCGGTCTCTACATCACCGCGGGTGCGGTGTGCTCACGGCATTCCAACTCCAAAACAGCACAGTACACCGCGGGGGCACTCCAGCTAAGAGCGCGGGTGCACTCAAGCCACGGCCAAGAACTATTCCCATGCAACTAAAATCGATCCGGAACTCTGAAACGAACAACCAACAACAACTAACACCTCAAGAACAATATACTAAACATACTATAGCCCATAAACACAACTCTAAACCTCTAATCAAATAACTCAAATAACAAACGAAACTTAAATCGTACCGTACACCGGGCTCGGCTATTACAATCTCCCCCCCTTAAGGGAATTTCGTCCGCGAAATTGACGTCACGGCACGAACAACTCAGGATACTTCTCTCTCATCTCATCCTCTGGTTCCCACGTAGCATCCTCTAACAAATGGTTCCTCCAAAGAACTTTGACAATGCCGATCTCTTTGTTCCTCAGAACTCTAACTGTGCGATCCAAAATCTGAATCGGAATCTCTTGATATGTCAAATTCGGCGTCAAGTCCAATGGCTCATGGCGTAGAACATGGGAAGGATCTGCAACATACTTCCTGAGCATCGAAACGTGAAACACATTATGAACTCTGTCAAGATCTGGAGGTAGGGCTAATCTGTAGGCTCGATCGCCAACTCTGTCCAATATCTCGAATGGACCAAAAAATCTAGGACTCAACTTGCCCTTCTTACCAAATCTCATCACACCTTTGAGAGGTGCTATCTTCAGAAACACATGGTCGCCAACCTCGAACTGCAAAGGTCTGCGACGAACATCTGCATAGCTCTTTTGTCTGGACTGGGCAGTCTTCATCCTTTCTCTGATAACAGCAACAACATCAGCAGTCTGCTGGACCAACTCTGGTCCCAACATCTTCCTCTCACCAACCTCGTCCCAATACAAGGGAGACCTGCACTTCCTGCCATAAAGTGCCTCATACGGTGCCATGCCAATCGTCGTTTGGTAGCTATTATTATAAGTGAACTCAGCCAAAGGCAACAAAGAATCCCAGCTACCTGGAAAGTCTACAGTACAAGCTCTGAGCATATCCTCAAGAATCTGAATGACTCTCTCTGACTGACCATCACTCTGAGGATGATAGGCTGTACTGAACGCTAATCGCGAACCCATAGCTCTGTGCAAACTCTTCCAAAACTCTGAAGTAAATCTGGGGTCACGATCAGACACGATCGACACAGGGACACCATGAAGTCTGACAATCTCTGCTATGTAGTCCTCGGCATACTGGTTCATCGAATACGTCGTCTTGACTGGAAGAAAGTGCGCTGACTTAGTCAATCTATCAACGATAACCCAAATGGAATTGAAACCTCTCCGCACTCTGGGAAGACCAGTCACGAAATCCATCGTAATATGCTCCCACTTCCACTGAGGAATCGGCAACGACAACAATGTCCCAGCAGGTCTCTGGTGCTCAATCTTCACCTGCTGACAAGTAAGGCACTGAGAAATGAACACGGCAACATCCTTCTTCATACCTGGCCACCAGTAGAGTCGACGAAGATCCTGATACATCTTCGTACTGCCTGGATGAATCGAATACGGCGCGGTATGAGCCTCTGTCAGAATATCTCTACGAATATCATCGCCAACAGGAACACAAATACGACCTCTGAAAGTCACCAAACCATCACCATTCAAGGCGAACTCTGAATTACCTCTAATCTCTGCTCTATCTCTCAACTCTGTCAACTGAACATCAGTCGACTGCTCTCTACGAATCCTGTCCGTCAATGAAGATCGAATAACCAATGCTGAAAGACGAGCAATGGTGCCTGGAATCACCAGATCAATATCCTCTCTCTGCAAATCCATCAGCAACGGTCTCTGAATCAAAGAACTCAATGAAACACTCGACTTGCGGCTTAAAGCATCAGCCACAACATTCGCTTTCCCTGGGTGATAACTGATAGTCACATCGTAATCCTTGACAAGCTCTAACCACCTCCTCTGTCGCATATTGAGCTCTTTCTGCGAGAACAGATACTTCAAACTCTTGTGGTCTGTGAAAATCTCACACTTTTCGCCATACAAATAATGTCTCCAAATCTTAAGGGCGAAAACCACAGCTGCTAGCTCCAAATCGTGCGTCGGATAATTCTTCTCGTAATCCTTCAACTGGCGAGAAGCATAGGCAATGACCTTACCTCTCTGCATCAACACTGCACCGAGACCCTTCTTCGACGCATCGGTAAAGACCACAAAATCCTCTGAACCACTGGGCAATGCGAGAATAGGAGCTGACGTCAATCTATCCTTCAACTCCTGAAATGCGCTCTGGCAATCTATAGACCACTCGAACTTCACAGTCTTCCTTGTCAGATTGGACAATGGCAGGGCAATCTTGGAAAAATCCGAAATGAAACGACGATAATAACCCGCCAAACCAAGGAAACTGCGTACCTCTGAAACAGTCGTAGGAATAGGCCACTTCTGAATCGCCTCTATCTTCATCGGATCAACAGCAATGCCATCCCTCGAAACAACATGGCCTAGAAAAGAAATCTGATCCAGCCAAAACTCACACTTCTTCAACTTAGCAAACAACCTCCGCTCTCTCAGCAACTGGAGAACAACTCTGAGATGCTATGAATGAAGCTCTCTGGTCTTGGAATAGATCAAGATATCGTCGATAAAGACAATGACGAAGCTATCCAAATACGGCTTGAACACACGGTTCATCAGGTCCATGAAAACAGAAGGGGCATTGGTCAAACCAAAAGACATCACGAGAAACTCATAGTGACCATACCTGGTCCTGAAAGCCGTCTTAGGGATATCAGACTCCCTAACCTTCAACTGATAGTAGCCAGACCGAAGATCAATCTTAGAGAAAACAGTGGCACCCTGGAGTTGGTCAAATAGATCGTCAATCCGTGGCAACGGATACTTGTTCTTGATCGTCACTTTGTTGAGCTCTCTGTAATCGATACACAGACTGCAAAGACCCGTCCTTCTTCTTAACAAATAGAACCGGAGCTCCCCAAGGCGAAGAACTCGGACGAATAAAACCCTTATCTAGAAGATCCTGCAACTGCGTCTTCAACTCTTTCATCTCGGTAGGAGCCATCCTATACGGAGCCTTAGAAATAGGAACCGTACCTGGAGCAAGATCAATAACAAACTCTACATCTCTATCCGGCGGCAAACCCGGAACATCATCCTCAAACACATCCGCAAACTCCCTCACCACATCAATATCATCAATATTCAACTTAATCAGTCTATCCATATCCACAACAGATGCTAGAAAAACATCACAACCTCTACACAATAGCCTCTTAGCATCAAGACACGAAATAAAAGGAAGGACCAGCGAAGTACCTGAGCTGGCGAGAACTCCTCCCTGGCCATCATCTGCAAAAGTCACCGTCTTAGCAACGCAATCAATAACAGCACGATAGGTCGACAGCCAATCCATGCCAAGAATAACATCAAAGGCAACCATCGGGATCACAATCAAATCAGCAAAGACCTCTCGATCAACAAAACGAACGGGCACGCATACACTATGGAAGTCGGGCACAAAACATCTCCCGAAGGCAAAACAACACTAAGCTGAAGGGGAATAACAGAAGGAACTATACCCAAAGATCTCAAAAACAATTCAGACATAAAAGAATGAGTAGCACCAGTATCAATCAAAGTAGTAGCTACTCTGCCTGAAATTAAAATGGAACTAGAGATTACAGAAGAATTACGATTAATACCTTCCTTAGTCATCGAAAAGATACGACCCTGCACCTTCTCCTGGCTAGCTCCCTTAGGACAATCTCTGGAAATATGGCCTGGCATGCCACAACGATAGCAAGAACGAGTGCCAAATCTACACTCTCCACGATGAGGTCTGCCACACTTGGGACACAAAGATCTCTCAGAATCAGACGGAGCAACTGGCACTGACGGTGGCCTAGGACTCTGATCCACCTTGCCCTTCCCCTTGAATCGATCTCTGCCACGCTGACCTGAACTCTGGCCTCTTTGAACACTAGTCTGGTGCCTCGCCTGTCTCTCCCTGGCGATATCCTTCTCGTCCTGCTCTGCTAGCAACGCCTTGGACACAATCTCCTTGAAAGTCACAGCCTTGGACATATTGATATCACGCCTGATCTCCGCTCTAAGGCCTCGAATGAAGTGAGCGCCTTTATCTTTATCACTAGTAGCAATGTACGGAGAAAAAAGGCAACCCTCCTCGAACCTGAGAATATACTCGTCCACATTCAAGCTCCCCTGACGAAGCTTCAAGAACTCTGTAACCTTCCTCGCTCGCAGTGCATCAGGAAAGTACTTGTCGTAGAAAAGCTCAGTAAACTCAGACCACTTCAAAGTAGAAACATCAATGCCAACCTTGGTCGCATTCCACCACAAACGTGCAGCTTTAACCAGCATGAAAACAGCACAACTGATACGATCTCTGTCCTCATAGTGGAGATGATCAAAAATCGCTTCCAAAGCCTTGACCCACTCTACTGCAGCTAAAGGATCGGAGCTGCCTGGAAACTCGGGTGGATCCATCCTCTTAAACGCAGAAAAGATAGCATCAGAACCAACTGCTACTGGAGCAACCTGCCCCCTACCTTGGCCTCTGCCCTGGCCTGCTCCTTGCAGTCTAAGCAACTGCTGGATCAGCTCACTGTGAACCTTAGCCTGCTCCTTCAGTAACTTGCCGAACTCGTCGACAACTCTCGAGGACGAACTATCCTCCCCCTCTGACGCCTTACGCTTAGGAGGCATCCTCTACTCTACAATGCTCACAAGACACCAATCAATACAAAACAATAGATAGATGCAAAGAAAACATACCCGGACAGTTGAAGGTAGACGAAGTCATATGCATTGGTCCGAAGAAAACACCGCTCTGATACCACTAAATGTGACACCCCGATCCTCTTTTAAAATAAATACGCAGCGGAAATAAAATTTTCTCTTTAAAATATACGGAAGGAGTTTCAAAATACATTTCATCAA
This sequence comes from Primulina eburnea, assembly GCF_022965805.1. Lineage (NCBI taxonomy): Eukaryota > Viridiplantae > Streptophyta > Magnoliopsida > Lamiales > Gesneriaceae > Primulina > Primulina eburnea. The sequence goes on from NW_027331748.1 coordinate 16,779, forward strand.
ATATCTTTACAAAATAAATACATGATCATTTAAATGACATAACAAAAACAAAACATCATTCCTATGATCATGCCAAAATTCTCCTTCCAACGGTGTATGCATATGACCCCCGATCTACAGTCAACGTCCCGAGGCACCACTCTGATCTGCATCACATGAAAATAACTGAAATGAGAATAAATCTCAGCAAGTGGAACTCTTATATAACAATGAACAATAACTCTGTAAAACATCTCTTTGAAATCATAAATACCATCAACTCTGAACTGTAAACTCTGAATATCAATAACATAGCAATAGCATATGAAATATGATGGTATTTCTCTTTTGCTCTGGGGATTGATATCAATAGTATCTCTGCTCTGGGGTGCTCGTATCCCAAATCGATATAAATACCGATAACTCTGAGGGATATAAGCCTATAGGCGATGATCATCTAATATTGCATGCAATCTCTGACTATGTATTTATCAATCCGAAAACATTTAAACTCTTCTCTGGTTTTAACAATCACTTTGAACTCTATATATCTCTTTGTATTCCCTTTAATCAATAATGAGACATACAATGCCTCCAATACATATAACAATACATACTATGGATCAAATGAAAGGGAATAACACAATAAACTCTTTGAAACACATACATATATAATCATGTGAGCAAAAGGAATGAATTTCCACTTACAAACCACAACAAACACCTCAACTTAGCTCTTGATCACCACCTACAACAAATAATCCACAAATAACACCAATATCAACTAAATATCCAAGATTACAAGCTAAATAATCCATAAATCCACATAAACAACCAACCTAAACAACTCTTAATTTACAACCTTAACAGAATCGCACCAAAAGCTTACCCAAGCTTCCTAGCACCAAGGAGAACGTCGAACTCAAGTCGAAATTCCAAACAAACGCCTGAATCGAAGATAGGAAAGGAAAGAAATGACTGAAAACCCTAGAAATGGAGAGAAAAGTCGAGAATGGAGGAGAAAAGAAAGGGAAAGTATGGCCAACCACTCCAAAAAGTAGCTTAAAAACTCGCCCATACCTTCACCGCGGGTGCGCTCCTCTAAGCACCGCGGGTGCGCAATGGTTACGGCATTCTCAAAAATTCTGGAACACGAACAGCGCGGGTGCGGCGACGCAAGCAGCGCGGGTGCGGTCTCTACCGCAGGGGCGGTCTCTACATCACCTGCGGGTGCGGTGTGCTCACGGCATTCCAACTCCAAAACAGCACAGTACACCGCGGGGGCACTCCAGCTAAGAGCGCGGGTGCACTCAAGCCACGGCCAAGCACTATTCCCATGCAACTAAAATCGATCCGGAACTCTGAAACGAACAACCAACAACAACTAACACCTCAAGAAAAATATACTAAACATACTATGGCCATAAACACAACTCTAAACCTCTAATCAAATAACTCAAATAACAAACGAAACTTAAATCGTACCGTACACCGGGCTCGGCTATTACAGAATCTATCCACAACAACAAAAATAAAATCCTTCCCCTTCTTAGTCCTAGGCAACCCCAAAATAAAGTCCATAGAAATGTCAATCCAAGTTCTTTCTAAGAATAGCACGCAAAAGTGTTCCCAAAGTTCTATTTACAACTTCAGTTTGTCCATCCGTTTGAGGATGACAAGTAGTAGAAACAACTTTTTTGTGCCAAGTTTAGCCATAAAGTCTTCCAAAAGTAACCCAAGAATTTAACATCGCGACCATAAACAGTAGTCCTATGCATGCCATGCAACCTAACGACTTCTCTAAAGAAAAAATCCGCAATGTTTGAAGCATCATCGGTTTATGACAAGCTATAAAATGTGACATCTTAGAGAATCTATCCACAACAACAAAATTAGAATTCCTCCCCTTCTTAGTCCTAGGCAACCCCAAAAAAAAGTCCATAGAAATGTCAATCAAAGTTCTTTTTAGGAATAGCACGCAAAAGTGTTCCCAAAGTTCCGGTGACAACTTCAGTTTGTCCATCCGTTTGAGGATGACAAGTAGTAGAAAACAACAATTTTGTGCCAAGTTTAGCCCATAAAGTATTCCAAAAGTAACTCAAGAATTTAACATCGCGACGAGAAACAATAGTCCAAGGCATGCCATGCAACCAAACGACTTCTCTAAAGAACAAATCCGCCATGTTTGAAGCATCATCGGTTTTATGACAGGCTATAAAATGTCCAATCTTAGAGAATCTTCTTAGTCCTAGGCAACCCCAAAATAAAGTCCATAGAAATGTCAATCCAAGTTCTTTTTAGGAATAGCACGCAAAAGTGTTCCCAAAGTTCCGGTGACAACTTCAGTTTGTCCATCCGTTTGAGGATGACAAGTAGTAGAAAACAACAATTTTGTGCCAAGTTAAGCCCATAAATTATTCCAAAAGTAACTCAAGAATTTAACATCGCGACCAGAAACAATAGTCCTAGGCATGCCATGCAACCTAACGACTTATCTAAAAAACAAATCTGCAATGTTTGAAGCATCATCGGTTTTATGACAAGCTATAAAATGTGCCATCTTAGAGAATCTATCCACAACAACAAAAATAGAATCCCTCCCCTTCTTAATCCTAGGCAACCCCAAAATAAAGTCCATAGAAATGTCAATCCAAGTTCTTTTTAAGAATAGCACGCAAAAGTGTTCCCAAAGTTCTATTGACAACTTCAGTTTGTCCATCCGTTTGAGGATGACAAGTAGTAGAAAACAACAATTTTGTGACAATTTAAGCCCATAAATTATTCCAAAAGTAACTCAAGAATTTAACGTCGCGACCAGAAACAATAGTCCTAGGCATGCCATGCAACCTAGCGACTTCTCTAAAGAACATATCCGCCATGTTTGAAGCATCATCAGTTTTATGACAAGCTATAAAATGTGCCATCTTAGAGAATCTATCCACAACAACAAAAATAGAATCCTCCCCTTCTTAGTCCTAGGCAACCTCAAAATAAAGTCCATAGAAATGTCAATCCAAGTTCTTTTTAAGAATAGCACGCAAAAGTGTTCCCAAAGTTCTATTGATAACTTCAGTTTGTCCATCCGTTTGAGGATGACAAGTAGTAGAAAACAACAATTTTGTGCCAAGTTTATCCCATAAAGTCTTCCAAAAGTAAATCAAGAATTTAACTTCGCGACTAGAAACAATAGTCCTAGGCATGCCATGCAACCTAACGACTTCTTTAAAGAAAAAATCCGCAATGTTTGAAGCATCATCGGTTTTATGACAAGCTATAAAATGTGCCATCTTAGAGAATCTATCCACAACAACAAAAACAGAATCCTTCCCCTTCTTAGTCCTAGGCAACCCCAAAATAAAGTCCATAGAAATGTCAATCCAAGTTCTTTTTAAGAATAGCACGCAAAAGTGTTCCCAAAGTTCTATTTACAACTTCAGTTTGTCCATCCGTTTGAGGATGACAAGTAGTAGAAAACAACAATTTTGTGCCAAGTTTAGCCATAAAGTCTTCCAAAAGTAACTCAAGAATATAACATCGCGACCAGAAACAATAGTCCTAGGCATGCCATGCAACCTAACGACTTCTCTAAAGAAAAAATCCGCAATGTTTGAAGCATCATCGGTTTATGACAAGCTATAAAATGTGCCATCTTAGAGAATCTATCCACAACAACAAAATTAGAATCCCTCCCCTTCTTAGTCCTAGGCAACCCCAAAATAAAGTCCTTAGAAATGTTAATCCAAGTTCTTTTTAGGAATAGCACGCAAAAGTGTTCCCAAAGTTCCGGTGACAACTTCAGTTTGTCCATCCGTTTGAGGATGACAAGTAGTAGAAAACAACAATTTTGTGCCAAGTTTAGCCCATAAAGTATTCCAAAAGTAACTCAAGAATTTAACATCGCGACGAGAAACAATAGTCCAAGGCATGCCATGCAACCAAACGACTTCTCTAAAGAACAAATCCGCCATGTTTGAAGCATCATCGGTTTTATGACAAGCTATAAAATGTGCAATCTTAGAGAATCTTCTTAGTCCTAGGCAACCCCAAAATAAAGTCCATTGAAATGTCAATCCAAGTTTTTTGTAAGAATAGCACGCAAAATTGTTCCCAAAGTTCTATTGACAACTTCAGTTTGTCCATCCGTTTGAGGATGACAAGTAGTAGAAAACAACAATTTTGTGCCAAGTTAAGCCCATAAATTATTCCAAAAGTAACTCAAGAATTTAACTTCGCGACCAGAAACAATAGTCCTAGGCATGCCATGCAACCTAGCGACTTCTCTAAAGAACAAATTCGCAATGTTTGAAGCATCATCGGTTTTATGACAAGCTATAAAATGTGCCATCTTAGAGAATCTATCCACAACAACAAAAATAGAATCTCTCCCCTTCTTAGTCCTAGGCAACCCCAAAATAAAGTCCATAGAAATGTCAATCCAATTTCTTTTTAAGAATAGCACGCAAAAGTGTTCCCAAAGTTCTATTGACAACTTCAGTTTGTCCATCCGTTTGAGGATGACAAGTAGTAGAAAACAACAATTTTGAGACAAGTTAAGCCCATAAATTATTCCAAAAGTAACTCAAGAATTTAACATCGCGACCATAAACAATAGTCCTAGGCATGCCATGCAACCTAGCGACTTCTCTAAAGAACAAATCCGCCATGTTTGAAGCATCATCGGTTTTATGACAAGCTATCAAATGTGCCATCTTAGAGAATCTATCCACAACAACAAAAATAGAATCCCTCCCCTTCTTAGTCCTAGGCAACCCCAAAATAAAGTCCATAGAAATGTCAATCCAAGTTCTTTTTAGGAATAGCACGCAAAAGTGTTCCCAAAGTTCCGGTGACAACTTTAGTTTGTCCATCCGTTTGAGGATGACAAGTAGTAGAAAACAACAATTTTGTGCCAAGTTTAGCCCATAAAGTATTCCAAAAGTAACTCAAGAATTTAACATCGCGACGAGAAACAATAGTCCAAGGCATGCCATGCAACCAAACGACTTCTCTAAAGAACCAATGTGGGGACCCGGGCTCTAATTCTTTTTCTTGGGATTAAATGGATCGTTATTCTAAAATATGGGTCAATTTTTCGCTTTTTACATTAATTCAAATGTAACTAAACAAGTATAAGTTCTGTAGTAAATTTACAACATACAAACACAAAATACATGTCTTGCTCTGTATGTCCTTAACTAACCAGTAATAAAAGACAGTACATAATAAAAGACAACTACTGGTTCATCTGCTACGCCCGTGATCTCCACGCTAACCCGATCGTCTCTGTCTCGACCCAGATCCTGCCCCACCTGTTGTTATGCACACATACAAACATAACAACAGCCGAAAAAAACCGGTGAGAACAAATCCCAGTATAGACATGTATACATGCATTAAAACAATCTAACACATGAAACATGCTAATATGAATGTCATTCATATATAATCATGCAATGCGAGTCTAATCATGTCTAGACGCGACTCGACTAGAACTCTAGGGATCCCGTTGTGAATAAGACGGCACTGTCTGTCACCTACCCTCCCAATCGAGGTGCGGTCCGTCTTATTCCTAGACTTCGGCCTGATCTGTATCCGCGTCTACAATAGGGGCGGTGATCTTCCCCTAAGCTGTGATATCGCCGATCGTCTAGTAGTCTGCCTGATCTCCAGACTGTCCTATCTTAATGCATGAATACACAATCTGTAAACAAGCATAATCATTCTAATGCAATGCCACATGATCTGTAAACAAAGCATAGCAAGATTTGTATACAAGTTCTATAAACAAATCTATAACCAATCATAATCATATCGAGATATAAACAATAAAACAAGTATGTGATTTTGGTTGGGAAACTCAAATGTGATCTCATTTGAGTCGTGATTCCCCAAACAAAACATGTACTATACCTTTCTTTGCACAGTCGCTGTCACGGTCGTAAAGATGAATCTGAAATGGAAATGTGGATATACAATCTATCAAGTTCTAACTCAACCAAGACATTTATACAATCTATACTTGATCTTGGTACAATTTGACGGCATAACGACGTATATTCTTAATACCGGTCAATCCAATCTCAACAAATATCAACATGTACCATCCTCAACTCACAATCGAATCATATGCACAAAACCATACTCAAATTCGATACATCTTATTCCCAAACATGCTGAAATTCATAAGAAATGCATACGACATCCTTTCTTTGTTCTAGTTTCGATTATAAACTCATAATCCTCACTAGAATATCTAAACACAGTCATAATAGCATTTCCTTTACATGAAATTCTTGAAACATGTTAGAACTGAATAAAAATGTACCCTTTCAAAGCCTTCGACGCAAGGAATAAGAATCTCAACTCGGATTAGAATTTGGATGGCTAAATCTTGAGATATCTACCTTCAAAGCCTTGAAAACTTGAAGAGTTTTGGGAGGAAGTCTCGGTTCTGCCTGCTGAAAATGAGAAGAAGGTGACTCATGTTCGACTTATATTTATACCCCTGCCATGTGTCAAGTTGAGAACAAGAGTGGATGTCTCGCATGCAGCACCGTGGGTGCGGTACTTTAAGGAGCGCAGGTGCGCCAAGCTTTCGGCAGAAATATAATTTTCCAAAACAGTCGACTGCGGGTGCGGTCAAGTAAACACCGCGGGTGCGGTCTCATTCTACCGCAGGTGCGGTGTGGCTACGAGAATTTTACTAACTTCCTGCACATTGCACCGCGGGTGCGGTGCTTGCCAGACCGCGGGAGCGGTCTTGCACAACTAACATTTCATATTTATCGCATCGTTTCGCCCCGTCTGTTCTTGCGTTTTGTATTCAACTATCTACAAGAATCTCAGGCATTACATTTCTCCCCCTCTAAGAAATGATTTCGTCCTCGAAATCGCATGTTATTCTATCAATGCAAGTATAAAAGTAATCACATCAAAACTAAACAAATACTTACATTATTGAAATAACTCGGGATGTTTCTGGCGCATATCTGCTTCTGTTTCCCAAGTCGCTTCTTCGATGCCATGACGACTCCACTGAACCTTCACAAGTGGAATAATCTTTGTTCTGAGCTGCTTATCTTTCCGATCAAGAATCTGTATTGGTTGTTCCACATAACTCAAAGTCTGATCAAGTTCAGCTTCGTCGGGTTGAATGACATGAGTAATATCTGGCATATATCTTCGCAACATTGATACATGAAACACGTCATGTATACCGGATAGAGAAGGAGGAAGAGCAAGTCTATAAGCTCGATCGCCAATCTTTTCAAGAATTTCGTAAGGACCGACGTATCTAGGAGACAGCTTCCCTCGTTTGCCAAATCTAACAACGCCTCGGAAAGGAGAAATCTTCAAGAATACTCTGTCTCCTTGCTCGAATACCAACGGTCTACGTCTGACATTGGCGTATTTCGCTTGTCTATCCTGTGCTGTCTTCATTCTTTTCTGAATAACTTTCACCTTTTCAGTCATGTCACGAATCATGTCCGGCCCCAGTTCTGGTACTTCTGAGATATCATCCCAATATAGCGGAGATCTGCACTTCTTGCCATACAAAGCTTCAAACGGTGCCATCTCGATACTTGTCTGATAGCTATTATTGTAAGAAAATTCGCAAAGAGGTAGGGAATCTTGCCAACTAATGCCAAAATCTAGCACAACGGCTCTCAACATATCCTCTAATGTCTGGATAGTCCGCTCTGACTGTCCGTCTGTCTGAGGATGGTAAGCAGTACTCAGGTGTAATATCGTACCTAAGGCCTGCTGTAAACTGTGCCGAAAGTGAGAAGTGAATCGTGGATCACGATCTGATACGATAGACTTCGGCACTCCATGCAACCTGACTACCTCTCGAATATATATCTCCGCCATTTGATCTTGTCTATACGTCATTCTGTACGGAATGAAACAAGCAGATTTGGTCAATCTGTCAATAATAACCCAAATCGCATCGCAACCTCTGGATGATCGAGGTAACTTCGTCACAAAATCCATGGAAATGTGATCCCATTTCCATTCTGGAATAGATAAACTCTGAAGTAACCCTCCGGGCTTCTTCCTTTCAGCTTTTACCTGTTGGCAGTTCAAACACTTAGACACGAATTCTGCAATATCTGATTTCATATGTTTCCACCAGAATTGTGTCTTCAAGTCATTATACATCTTCCTGCCACCAGGATGAATACTGAACCGACTACAATGTGCCTCTGACAGAATCTGCTGTTTCAACTCGGCAACATCTGGTACAACAAGACGGTTATTCACGTACAGCACATGATCATGTACCTGATATTCTGACATATGCCCTGATCTGACCATTTGAATTGATCTTTGCATGTTCTGATCGGTTTGTTGAGCTTCTTTGATCCTCCTGATCAAGTCCGGCTCAACTTGAATAGCAGCAAGCCGTAGTGGCCTCTTATCTGTATCAAATGCTAATCCAGAGAGACAGCAACTTTCAACCAACTTTGTAACACCTATCGTCGATAAGGACAAGGTACATACCTTTCGACTCAAGGCATCTGCTGCTGCATTTGACTTTCCTGGATAATATTTGATTTCACAATCAAAATCTTTTAGTAGATCAAGCCACCTACGCTGCCTCATGTTCAGTTCTGATTGAGAAAAGAGGTACTTCAGGCTCTTGTGATCGGAGTAAATCTCAAATTTCTCGCCGTAGAGATAGTGACGCCAGATCTTTAATGCAAATACGATAGCCGCCAATTCAAGATCGTGAATGGGGTATCGAACTTCATGTGGCTTCAATTGTCTCGAGGCGTATGCGACCACATGACCTTGCTGCATAAGAACACATCCCAAACCTCTGTGAGAGGCATCACAATATACAACGAAATCACCCGTACCTGAAGGTATCGTCAATACTGGAGCACTAGTCAGCCTTTTCTTCAGTTCTAGGAAGCTAGACTCGCACTCCTCTGACCAAACGAATGGCATATTCTTCTGTGTCAATTGTGTGATTAGCTTTGCAATACTGGAGAAATCTTGAATAAATCTTCGGTAGTATCATGCCAGTCCCATGAAACTGCGTATTTCTGGTACCGAAGTCGGTCTTGGCCAATTGATCACAGCTTCCACTTTACTCGGATCAACAGAAATACCATCTCCAGAAATGATATGCCCCAAGAATACAACTCGATTCAGCCAAAACTCACATTTTGACAATTTCGCATACAGTTGTTCGTTTCTCAACGTCTGCAAGACAATTCTGAGATGCTCTGCATGCTCATTTCTATTCTTCGAATACACCAAAATATCATCAATGAAGACAATCACAAATTCATCCAAATATCTTTGAAACACTTGGTTCATCAAGCCCATAAATATCGCAGGAGCATTTGTTAAACCAAAAGGCATGACAATAAATTTGTAATGTCCATACCTAGTTCGAAATGCTGTCTTCGGTATGTCTACATCTCGAACTCGGAGCTGATGATATCCGGATCGCAAATCAATCTTAGAATAAACAGAGGATCCCTGCAACTGATCAAATAGATCGTCAATTCTAGGCAAAGGATATTTATTCTTGATCGTTGCCTTATTCAGTTGCCGGTAGTCTATACACAATCGCATCGAACCGTCTTTCTTTCGCACGAACAGCACCGGAGCGCCCCAAGGAGATACACTAGGTCTGATATATCCCTTGGCCAGAAGATCTTCTAACTGTGCTTTCAATTCTTTTAGTTCGATGGGTGCCATCCTATACGGAGCTCTCGAAATAGGGACGGTACCTGGTACAAGATCAATACTAAAATCTACCTCTCGCACTGGAGGTAATCCTGGGATTTCATCTAGAAAAATATCTGGAAATTCCCGTACTACTGGCAAATCCGCCAATGCCGGGCTCGACTTCTGCATATCTACAGCATAAATAAAGAAACCATCTGCTTCTTTTTGTAACAATCTGTTCATAGTAAGAGCCGAAATCAAGGGAAATCGAGATCTGGAACCCTTCCCGTAGAATTTCCACTCGTCTGTCATCTCGGGTCTGAATATGACAATCTTATGAAAACAATCTATAGTGGCTCTGTACTTCGTTAGCATGTCAATACCGACTATACAATCAAAATCAGCTAGACCCAATACTATACAATCTAGGTCAATCTCATGCCCCTCAAACTGTAGAATGCAATGTTTAACCGTAGTTACAGATATCAATCCACTTCCCAACGGAGAATTAATAGATACAACTTCTAACAAAGACTCAACAGGCAATGAATGCAACAATGCAAATCGCTCCGAAATGAATGTATGCGATGCACCTGTATCTATCAAGATATAAGCAGGATAACCATAAAGAGAGCAGTTACCTGCTATAACATCATCTGGTGCATCTTGTGCTTGCTCTTCTGTCAATGCAAACACTTGAGGCTGTTGCCTCGGAGGTTGACTCACTGTCTGACTACCTCGAGCTCTGGGTAGAGTCGGTGCTGGTGGAGGCTGGAAAGAGTGAACCGATGATGCCTGCCGCTCAAACTGAGGTACTGACCCGGATGCTCGTCCACTCTGGGCTGGCTGTACACTCCTCTGTGGGCAGACTTTGGCAAAATGCCCCGGTTGCCTACAAATGTTGCATCGGCCTGTAACTCCCTGGCACTGTTCAGTCGCATGTTTTCCTCCACAGGAACTACAATAAACCCCTGAATACCTGGTACTCTGATCAAAACCCGTCTGTCTTGATCTGTTGGAGCTCGACGAACTGCTCCCTGGTCTTTTAAACTGTTTACCCTTGGCTTTCAATTGATCCTTTCTGCCACTGCTGCTACCGCCGCTTTCAAATCTAGAAGGAGGAGATTGTACTGAAAGTTGTGGTGGTCTTAGCACAGGAGCAACATATGGAGCACTCCGTTGTCTTATCAATCCTGCTTCCGCTCCTTTGGCCCGATTTAATGCATTCGCAAAATTATTAGGTCTTCCCGTGTTTACCAACGTAAAGATGTCCGGATTTAAGCCATTGATAAATTGATCCGCCATGGCCTCGTCATTCCCTGAAACATGGGGTGCGAAACGAAGCAAGGAAGAGAATTTGGCAACATACTCTTCAATGTTCAAAGTCCCTTGCCTCAAATTGGCAAATTCGGCACCTTTATCTTTACGGTAGAATACAGGAAAGAAACGGAGATAGAACTCCGTCTTGAACACTTTCCATGTAATTTCGGTACCACGTTGCTCTAGTGCTCTCTTCATGTTCAACCACCAGTTCTTAGCTACATCCTGGATTTGATGGCCAATAAGCTTTATTCTTTTCTCGTCACCATACTCCAAAGACTCGAATAACATCTCAATGTCCTCAAGCCAACTTTCACAATCCACTGCCAGTTCTGTACCTTTCAAGGTTGGCGGTCGAAAGGATTGAAATCTTTTGAGCAGCGTCTCCATTGGCGTAGCAGTAACGTCCATTGGATCTCCGGATGTGCTACCCTGTTCTGGTGCTGTGGGTCGTAGAGGCACTGCTGCTCTTCGAGGAGGCATGTATCTAATAATCCAACTGATTAGTATACCAAATATACGATCGTCTCAGCCCTCCTCTAGTCAATTACCTCTGATCTAGAATCGATTCTGATTCAGTTAAGCACGTGTCATAATCAAATCAGATAACACACACGCAATAAGAAAAGCACTAATCATGCTAGCACATCATAAAGCAAGGAAGAAGACTCAATCTACCCCGCTCATTCTATCTTATCTCACTCTAAAGGATCTATCGCTCTGATACCACCTGTTGTGGGGACCCGGGCTCTAATTCTTTTTCTTGGGATTAAATGGATCGTTATTCTAAAATATGGGTCAATTTTTCGCTTTTACATTAATTCAAATGTAACTAAACAAGTATAAGTTCTGTAGTAAATTTACAACATACAAACACAAAATACATGTCTTGCTCTGTATGTCCTTAACTAACCAGTATTAAAAGACAGTACATAATAAAAGACAACTACTGGTTCATCTGCTACGCCCGTGATCTCCACGCTAACCCGATCGTCTCTGTCTCGACCCAGATCCTGCCCCACCTGTTGTTATGCACACATACAGACATAACAACAGCCGAAAAAAACCGGTGAGAACAAATCCCAGTATAGACATGTATACATGCATTAAAACAATCTAACACATGAAACATGCTAATATGAATGTCATTCATATATAATCATGCAATGCGAGTCTAATCATGTCTAGACGCGACTCGACTAGAACTCTAGGGATCCCGTTGTGAATAAGACGACACTGTCTGTCACCTACCCTCCCAATCGAGGTGCGGTCCGTCTTATTCCTAGACTTCGGCCTGATCTGTATCCGCGTCTACAATAGGGGCGGTGATCTTCCCCTAAGCTGTGATATCGCCGATCGTCTAGTAGTCTGCCTGATCTCCAGACTGTCCTATCTTAATGCATGAATACACAATCTGTAAACAAGCATAATCATTCTAATGCAATGCCACATGATCTGTAAACAAAGCATAGCAAGATTTGTATACAAGTTCTATAAACAAATCTATAACCAATCATAATCATATCGAGATATAAACAATAAAACAAGTATGTGATTTTGGTTGGGAAACTCAAATGTGATCTCATTTGAGTCGTGATTCCCCAAACAAAACATGTACTATACCTTTCTTTGCACAGTCGCTGTCACGGTCGTAAAGATGAATCTGAAATGGAAATGTGGATATACAATCTATCAAGTTCTAACTCAACCAAGACATTTATACAATCTATACTTGATCTTGGTACAATTTGACGGCATAACGACGTATATTCTTAATACCGGTCAATCCAATCTCAACAAATATCAACATGTACCATCCTCAACTCACAATCGAATCATATGCACAAAACCATACTCAAATTCGATACATCTTATTCCCAAACATGCTGAAATTCATAAGAAATGCATATGACATCCTTTCTTTGTTCTAGTTTCGATTATAAACTCATAATCCTCACTAGAATATCTAAACACAGTCATAATAGCATTTCCTTTACATGAAATTCTTGAAACATGTTAGAACTGAATAAAAAATGTACCCTTTCAAAGCCTTCGACGCAAGGAATAAGAATCTCAACTCGGATTAGAATTTGGATGGCTAAATCTTGAGATATCTACCTTCAAAGCCTTGAAAACTTGAAGAGTTTTGGGAGGAAGTCTCGTCTTTAGAGAGTCGTTTGGTTGCATGGCATGCCTAGGACTATTGTTCTGGTCGCGATGTTAAATTCTTGAGTTACTTTTGAAGACTTCATGGGCTAAACTTGGCACAAAAGTGTTGTTTTACTATTTCATCCTCAAACGGATGGACAAACTGAAGTTACAATAGAACTTGGTACACTTTTGCTGCTATTCTAAAAAGAACTTGGATTGACATTTCTATGGACTTTATTTTGGGGGTGTGCCTAGGACTAACAAGGGGAGGGATTCTATTTTTGTTTGTTGTGGATAAGTCTCTAAGATGGCCATTTTATAGCTTGTCATAAACCGCTGATGCTTCAAACATTGCGGATTTTCTTTAGAGAAGTCCGTTAGGTGGCAGGGCATGCCTAGGCTATTGTTTCTGGTCGCGATGTAAATTCTTGAGTTACTTTTGTCGTTAGGTTGCATGCAGCCTAGGACATTTTTCTTGTCGCGATGGTTTAAATCTTGAGTTACTTTGGAAAGACTTTAGGGCTAACTGGCACAAAATTGTTGTTTTCTACTATTGTCATCCTCAACGGATGGACAACCAAGTTGTCACCAGAACTTTGGGAACACTTTTGCGTGATATCAAAAAGAACTGGATTGACATTTCTATGGACTTTATTGTGGGTTGCCTAGGACTAAGAGGGGGGATTCTATTTTGTTGGTGTGGATAGATTCTCTAAGATGGCACATTTTATAGCATGTGCATAAAACTGATGGCTTCAACATGCGAATTTGTTCTTTAGAGAAGTCGCTAGGTTGCATGGCATGCTAGGATATTGTTTCTGGTCGCGATGTTAAATTCTTGAGTTACTTTGGAATAATTTATGGGCTAAATTGCACAAAATTGTTGTTTTCTACTACTTGTCATCCTCAAACGGATGGACAAACTGAAGTTGTCAATAGAACTTTGGGAACACTTTTGCGTCTATCTTAAAAAGAACTTGGATTGACATTTCTATGGACTTTATTTTGGGGTTGCCTAGGACTAAGAAGATTCTCTAAGATTGGCACATTTTATAGCTTGTCATAAACCGATGATGCTTCAAACATGGCGGATTTGTTCTTTAGAGAAGTCGTTTGGTGCATGGCATGCCTTGGACTATTGTTTCTGTCGCGATGTTAAATTCTTGAGTTACTTTGGAATACTTTATGGTAAATGGCACAAAATTGTTGTTTTCTACACTGTCATTCCAAACGGATACAAACTGAAGTTGTCACGAACTTTGAGCACTTTGCGTGCTATTCCTAAAAAGAACTTGGATTGACATTCTATGGACTTTATTTTGGGGTTGCCTAGGACTAAGAAGGGGAGGGATTCTAATTTGTTGTTGGATAGATCTCTAAGATGGCACATTTATAGCTTGTCATAACCGATGATGCTTCAAACATTGCGATTTTTCTTTAGAGAAGTCGTTAGGTTGCATGGCATGCCTAGGACTATTGTTTCTGGTCGCGATGTTAAATTCTTGAGTTACTTTTGGAAGACTTTATGGCTAAACTGGCACAAAAGTTGTTTCTACTTGTCACCCAAACGGATGGACAAACTGAAGTTGTCAAAGAGAACTTTGGGAACACTTTGCGTGCTATTCTTAAAAAGAACTTGGATTGACATTCTATGGACTTTATTTTGGGGTTGCCTAAGAAGGGGAAGGATTCTATTTTGTTGTTGTGGATAGATTCTCTAAGATGGCACATTTTTTTAGCTTGTTATAAAACCGATGATGCTTCAAACATGCGGATTTTTTTTTAGAGAAGTCGTTAGGTGCATGGCATATCGAGGACTATTGTTTCTGGCCGCGAGTTAAATTCTGAGTTACTTTGGAAGACTTATGGCTAAACTTGGCCACAAAATTGTTGTTTTCTACTACTTGTTATCATCAAACGGATGGACAAACTGAAGTTATCAATAGAACTTGGAACACTTTTGCGTGCTATTCTTAAAGAACTTGGATTGACATTTCTATGACTTTATTTTGGGGTTGCTAGGACTAAGAAGGGGAGGGATTCTATTTTTGTTGTTGTGGAAAGATTCTCTAAGATGGCACATTTTATAGCTTGTCATAAAACGATGATGCTTCAAACATTGCGGATTTTTCTTTAAGAAGCGTTAGGTTGTATGCATGCCAGGACATATTGTTTCTGGTCGCGATGTTAAATTTGAGTTACTTTGGAAGACTTTATGGGCTTAACGGCACAAAATTGTTGTTTTCTACTATTGTCATCCTCAAACGGATGGACAAACTGAAGTTGTAAATAAACTTTTGGAACACTTTTGCGTGCTATTCTTAAAAAGAACTTGGATTGACATTTCTATGACTTTATTTTGGGGTTGTCTAGGACTAAGAAGGGGAGGGATTCTATTTTTGTTGTTGGGAAAGATTCTCTAAGATGACACTTTATAGCTTGTCATAAAACGATGATGCTTCAAACATTCGGATTTGTTCTTTAGAGAAGTCGCTAGGTTGCATGGCATGCCTAGGACTATGTTTCTGGTCGACGATGTTAAATTCTTGAGTTACTTTTGAATATTTATGGGCTTAAATGGCACAAAATTGTTGTTTTCTACTACTTGTCATCCTCAAACGATGGACAAACTGAAGTTGTCTATAGAACTTTGGGAACACTTTGCGTGCTATTCTTAAAAAAACTTGGATTGACATTTCTATGGACTTTATTTTGGGGTTGCCTGGACTAAGAAGATTCTCTAAGATTGCATATTTGATAGCTTGTCATAAAACCGATGCTTCAAACATGGGGGATTGGTTTGTAATGCCTGAGATTCTGTGTAGATAGTTGATACGAAACGCAAGAACAGACGCGGGCGAAACGATGCGATAAATATGAAATGTTAGCTGTGCAAAGACCGCTCCACGCGGTCTGGCAAGCACCGCACCCGTGTGCAATGGGCAGGAAGTTAGTAAATTCCCTAGCCAACACCGCACCTGCTGTAGAATGAGACCACACCCGCGTGCTGGAGACCGCACCCGCGGTGTTTACTTGACGCACCCGCGGTCGACTGTTTTGGAAAATTATATTTCGCCGAAAGGCTTGGCGCACCCGCGCTCCTTACAGTACCGCCACCGTGGTGCTGCATGCGAGACTCCACTCTTGTCATTTTCAGCAGGGGTACAAATATAGTCAACCATGGTCACCTTCTCTCATTTCAGGCATGGGTATAAAATAATAAGTCGAACATGAGTCACCTCTTCTCATTGTGCAGGGAGTTAGAAC
>NW_027331749.1:0-100000 GCF_022965805.1 Primulina eburnea
AGTGAAGAATGTAAAGAAGAGAGGATAAATGTTAGGTGAGGCGGCCGCATGAGAGCCACTGAAAATACAGAGCGAAAAACACGTGCTGCTTCCATAGCCCAGCCCCTCTGTTTTTTCTCAAGACAGCTACCACACACATCTTTCACGTGACATTTATGGCCTCGGAGATAATGTCAAATTTTTCCCCCTCGGCTATTGATTGATTGATTCCTGTTGTATCATCATCAATTCTTTGTGACAAATTATACAAAGAATGGATCTACACGTTTTTTTAGTAGTTTTTTTGTGAGACAGTCTCACAAATCTTTTTTATATGAATTACTCCTACCGATATTCACGATAAAAATTAATACTTTTAGCATAAAAAGTAATACTTTTTCATTGATGACTCAAATAAAAGATATATCTCACAAAATACGATTCGTGAGACTGTCTCACATAAGTTTTTGTCCAAGTTTTTACGAGAGTCCACATCTATTTTATATATCAAATTAATTAGTTTTTTGTTTCCATATTATCTGACTCAATATAAATAAAATTATATCAAATTTTAAAAACATTTCTTTACACGTAAATTTTGATTAAAAGTTCAATAAATCTCGATGTTTCTGCATCTGACTTTGTTTTTTAAACAAAATGCACACATATTACATATATTATTAAATTTTTTTTAAGTTGACCAAATAGTATTAAACAATTATCAATAAATTGTTTTTAATTTAGAAAAATTGTTCAATAATTAAAAGGCAGTATTGTTTAGGAAAAATCACTTAAAAATATTTTTAGTGGGGTAGTAATTGAGCCGCAACTTTAACATGGAAAGCATGCTTCAATAATAACAGCCGTATTAATTTCCCTGCCAAGAACTTTATGAAATGCTCCATGGTGTGAACTGTGAAGACTGATGATACTCCGTATAATTAACTTTATAGGAAAATTTTGAAGTCGCTTAAAAAATTAGAAGTCACTTTAATATTGTTATTATTCAACCAACTACCGATTGCCAAAACTTTCTACGATTTTGATATAAATTTTGTACTTTATAATCTTTTTTATTTTAATTTTTATTATTATGCAAAATACGAGGTATTGAGGTGTATTTATTCTGCATAAGTTTGTTTGTTCAAGTATTTTTGGAATAAATTAGTCGATTTTTGATTTTAAGATATTATTTATTTTAAATTTTATTCAAATTTATTATTAATTGTTTTAATTTATAAAATTATTATAACACATTTTATATGAGTTCATTTCACCCTTGAAATATGTGTGTGTGTGTGTAATAATGCATCACACATATTATAATTTGTTTTACTATAAAGGGTACAAATTGCCTCTAGAATTTGGGACGCATTTCGATGAAAATATTTGAAATGACGAATTTCAAATCTATTTTATATTTTAGATGAATTTATATAGAATTTTTTTTTATCAATTTATGTTAGTACTCGATTGATAGATTTGGAACGACAGATTTAAAAAAATCCATTGATTTGTTTGTATGAGATGATAAAAAATTCAAGTTGATTTCAAATGCATTATATATCAACTTAAGAAATATCTATAGTAATTGTCGTGGATTTCAAATACACATTCGAGATGACTATCATTTGAAATGCATTCATCATTGCATGCGAAGGAAGGCATGCAAACTAGGTAGCTAGATTAAAGCAAGCACCATGCCCAACCTAATCCTGGCCAGCTAATATTGGCGTAATTTGACCCAAAACTATGAATAATTTCCAAAATCAAATACTAAAACATTTTTATTTATAAAATATTTATATAAAAATAAAATAATTAATGAAAAATAAAAAAGAAAGATTTCAACCCTCTTTTATTACCCTAAAATCTCATGTCCTATAATGAAATTTAAATTTCAAATTTCAAATTTCAAATCTTGAATATTTTCTTAGACTATCTCTACACGAATATAACGTGCTTGCAGTGGTTTTTGATTCTTTAAGATACTTGACTGCGATAACTATTTCACGTGATGTTAGTAATGACATTCTCCCAAAAATTGCATATATTGTGAAATATAGGTCTATTTTAATGAGTTAATTTTGTCCATATTTATAATAAAAAAATATTTTTGATATAAAAAGTAATATTTTTTCATGAGCAACCCAATTATAATAATATATATATCGTAAAATTGATCGGTGAGACTATAACACTCGAAAATCAGTCCACGTAGACCGCATGCATGAAAATTGTTAAATTGCTAAAATATTTTAATTACATTATTTTGGATGCATGAATGATATATTTTGAGTGACTAAATGATTAATTGTATAATTTTGTTCGATTGCATAATTTAAAGATTTTCAGGTAAATATAGGTGGTTGACCGAGGACGGAGGACCATAGACAATTAAGGTGTTAAATATTTAAAAGCTAAAATTGTATTTCTAATTAATAAAATATTTATTTTAAATATTTTAAGAATTATTGTATTTTTTAGGTCAATTTTAAATTAATTAGTGTTAGCAATGAAATTATGTATTTAATGAGGGATTTTTTGGGAAATATGTAATTTAAACATTTTAATTTGATGACTAATGATTTTATTAATCTTAATATGCTTAATTTATTAATTAAAAACTAGAGTTAATTAAGCCCATTAATTAAGTGTTTAGGAAATATTTTTAATTCTTTTTTAAAAGAGTCTTACACACACTTGATTTCGAACACAGTTAATATTGCTAAAAAATATACTTTTAAAAGACTCTTACACACACTTGATTTCGAACACAGTTAATATTGCTAAAAAACATACTACCGACTCTAAAAAAACACGTGTTGTTTTTTCTAGTATTCGGTTATATTTTATTTTATATCACATAAAAATAGTCGATTTCAAATCTGTTCAATTAATTTGATTTCTTTCTCTCTCTCTTTCAATTTATCATATTCAAATTTGATTCAATTAATTTGATTTCTTTCTCTCTCTCTTTCAATTTATCATATTCAAATTTGATTTAATATTGTGTTTGAATGAAAGAACTTGAATTCATGAATTTCAAATTCATAAACTTTAAATCCATTTCATTGCTTGAATAAATTTACGTTGAGCACACGTAGAAATGATGATAATTATGATAGATTTGAAATACACAAAGACCAAATTCACTCATTCGTTAATTCCATGTGTTAAATCATTGAAATTGCTAAAAGATATAGAAATACTTCCAAATTAGTTGTCCTATAATAACAAAGCATTTTGTTTAAAAAAAAATAAAATTGGATACGTCTTACGTAATGGTTTATATTTTGTATTATGGTATTGAAAAGTCAATTTCTCTTTTGTAAATGCAGCTGTTTATTATTATATAATAAAGGAGTAGCCGTTGAGGTTTCAGAACCTATAGCACCGACCGTGAAATTGACATTGTAATTAATACAAATCCTTCGATATATTTTAACCGGCAGGAGAGAATCTTCCTTCAATTCAGAAGAAAGAACAGTCTCACATGGCAAATAGGCAATGGCGTTGGTAAGCCATAAATGAATGATTTGACATTAATTTTTATTCGACATGGGAAAAAATCAGAAGTGCGCCAAAATAAAAGAAAAGGTGACAGATGAACAGTTGATGCTTGTACTCAATCTCATTGAACTCCAAAAATGAAGAGGCAATCACATTCACAAGGGGCCATTAGGAATGTAAAACTTTGTTCTAAAGAGGTGGTACTTATCATCATGAGCCAGTATAGTGCTGCGGTTCTTCAATATCAACAATGTTTCTGCTATGATCCTGTACATTCGAACGACAAATCTCCTCGATTTTACCACAAACCTCGGTCATCCAAGGGCGTTTATCCGGGTATGGAGCAGTGCAATCAACTGCAAGCTGCAAGAGCTGAACCATATCATCTTCAACGTTTTGATATCGAAGTAGTTCGATATCGAACACTTCGGACGCCCACTCTTCTCTAACAATGGACTGAACCCATCTCGGGAGATCGACCCCTTCCTCGTTTGTTAATGAATGAGTCGGAGCCTTGCCCGTTAGCAGCTCGAGCAGTAAAACTCCGAAACTATAGACATCTGCCTTTTGTGAGACTTTCCGAGGATCGGTTACCTCTGGTGCACGATAGCCAGCAACACGGTTAGGGGTGATGGTAGGTCCTGCAAGCTGAGCGAGGCAAAAATCGGAGACACGGGATTCGTATGAAGTGGTAAGAAGGATGTTTGATGATTTGATGTTTCCATGGGAGAGTGTGGGGCTTTGTGAGTGAAGGTACGAAATTCCTCGTGCTGCACCGAGGACGATGGCCGCCCTTGTCTCCCAGTTTAAGGGAGTCCTGCTGACTCCCTTGTTTCCTGCAACATAGATCGAATTAAAACTCATCAAATCCAATAAATTTACCTTTCACATGCTAAAATTGGAACCCCATTTGAGTAAAGAATCACAGAGTTTTCAAAAGAACAAGAATTTGGCAGCACGCCAAGATTCTGTGCATAGCAAGACTAGCTAGTAGTGACTTAAACAAGTTTAGCAAGACCATAGGCAAGAAAAGCATCCGAAATGGAATTCTTCATCATTGACTTTGAGCTAAAGTAAGACAAACGATGTTAACTAGTTACTGCAAACATAGAAAAAGGATAAAAACGAACAGGCAAAAGGCATTGTCACTGTCTCATTCTGCTTATGCATCGCAACCTTTATCCTAAACTATTCCAATTTGCAGCCTTAGAAGTAACTCAAAATGACATCTAAACCAACAAGATGCAAATTATGGGCCACAAACACTAAAATAACACTCATTCCAGGCACTAAGGAATGAGATTAATAATCTCAACAAGATCCAGAAGAATTCTCACCATGTAACAAAGCAGACAAGCTCCCCATTGGCAAATAATCATACACTAACAGCTTCTCCTCCTTATTATAGTAATAAGCTCTTAAAGGCACTAAATTTTCATAATCCAATCTTCCAACTTCCTCCATCTTTTCCCTAAACTCCCTCTCTCCCATATTAGCATCCCTCAGCCGCTTCACCACCACCGCCAGCCCCGTTTCAAGTACCGCTTTGTATGCGGTTCCGAATGTTCCCTTCCCCAAAACCTCAGCCGACGCCCTCAGAAGATCCTCCAAGTCGAAGTGCCACCCCGTTTTCCCCAGGAATACTAGCCCTTTCTTGCCATCCACAACCACCTTGCCTTTCTCCTTCGCCCCCAATGCCGCCGCAAAACTACCACCCGCGGCCCCATTTTTAACTTCGCTCCCCATTTTCTCCGGTGGGACTTCGAGATCTCTCACATTAGCCACGTCTTCATCTTTTGATTTTTTTCTCTTTCCAGCGCACGCTCTGCACAAGTAGAATAACAGCAATAACATCAGCAACAACCCGATTACCGAACCGATTACAATCCCAGCAATCGCCCCTGCAGAGAGATTTTTCTTGGATTTTCCACCATCACAAGAGTCGAGCGGAGAGCCACAGAGCGAATTTCCAAGAAAAGAACTCCTGGGCTTCCCCGAAAGGTGTTCTGGAATCTCTCCAGTAAGATTATTATTAGAAACATCGAACTGAGCTGGAGGAAAATCCAGATCAGGAACTTGACCAGAAAAGTGATTGTCCTGCAAGTAGAGCGTCCCCAAACGGGTCAATTTATTGAATGACGGCGAAATTTGGCCAGAGAAATTGTTATCCGCCAAATTTACACGCACAAGAGACGTCAAGGAGAACAAAGAATCCGGGATTTCGCCATCGAAAGAATTGTGCTGCAAATAGAGATTACGGAGTGAAGTCAGTGAAGAGAACAACTCCGGCGGCAGATTCCCCGACATCGAATTGTAACGGAGACTGAGTGTATTTAGATTGGTCAAAATGGAGATCGTATTGGGTGGAATCCCGCCGGAGAGCCCCATTCCCGGAAAGTGGAGCTCAACGACGGTGGAATTCGACGGCGCATTGCACACGACGCCAGCCCACGAGCAGGGAGTGTGCCTAGTTAGATCCCAGAGGAGGACTCGTCCTCCGACCGCAGAACGAAAGGCGACGAGCGCCGCCCGTTCTCCGGCAATGTCCGCGGCGGTGAATGGCAGCAGAATGGCGGCGGAGAGAATGAGAGAGGCGCAGATTTCGAAATCGAAGTGCCTCATCGATGATCCCGCAGTTTGGTCGAACTTAGAAGAGGTAGATTTGTGTGATTTTTGTTGAGGTTTGGAGATGTTTAACAAGGAGTGGGTTTCATGTCTGAAATTCTGATTAGTTGTCTGAGTCAGTATAAACAGTGAACTGTTTGTTACTGGATTGCCCATTTAATGTCAAATTCCTCCAACAAGAACCACCATGAACCCGCGGAGTCATTTTCTTCTTCCGAATATGTTTGGAGTTTGGTATTTGATTTCAAGGACAGCAGTTCACAAAAACTACCGGTTAGAGTATTTTTTATCCGACTTGATTAATAAAATAATTTTGCCAATATGATGTGTTAATTGTGTAAGATGTATTTATAATATGATATTTATATTTTATACAATAAAATCAGATTACCAATTTCATATTTCGTCGAAGAATATTATCCTTTTATTTCTTCAAGTATTGATGGACAAGTTTGCAGGAATTTACGTTTTATAAAAAGGTTATGATTTTTAGTCAACGATATAAACATGATTCTTTACTACGCATTTAATTAAGAAGTGAATTTATGGGTATTTTGCTCAAAAAAGGGAATAATACCGTTTTTACTTGGCTTTTGTTTGGGGTATTCACCCAAATGATGAATTTGGAAAACAATTTAGAAAATATAGTTTGCATTGGAATATGGAACCAAATGACGAAGAAAAATGAAACTTATCCCTAATTAACAAAATAAGTAAATTTTTAAAATTCGCAATCGATGGCTCACACTGTTTTAAACTACAACAATATCCTAAAAAAAAGTAAATCTAAAAAAACGAAGATCATTTATACGAGGTTTACCCAATGAGCACACGAGGAATACACAACGGCCAGGAGTACCGTCCAAAAAAAAGCTTTTATTTGAGCAAAACAACAGTGTATGTGTATATTCTTGACCACAAACACAGAACAAGCCAAGGGATGCCAAAGTTTGTGACATGGTAGATATACCACTTATTAGATATACAACAGTAAATTATAGTAAGAAAACGTGACTAGAATGTCACGTGCAGACGACCAAGAAGTCCACAAGTGACAAGGTTACCATCAGTGAAGCAAGGATCGATTGGTTCGGGTTCTAGCCATGTCGCCCCTGACAGAACAACATTAAGCTTCCCTGCAGGATGTGCAGTACCTCAGTCATCTCTTGCCCTGATGAAAACATTTGAAAAAAATGATATTATCCATATTTCCAATGAGTTGTGCAACTAAATGGAAACGATGAAACGGAGAAAAAGGTGCAGCACATAAAATTATCATATGGGATGATCATGCATATATACTTATAGTAGCTATTTAACGATGTAGGGGTGTGAACAGCTGCCTTTAGAACACCAGCAGCTGATAAAATTTGTTGTCCATGGCCTATTGATGCCACCGGTTTCCCTGATTCCATAAATTCCTTCCCCAATTTAAGCACACTTTCATCCAATGCCAAGTATTCTGGAGCTCGGCCCCCGTGGATCACCAATCCATCATATATAGCTAGAAGCATACGCATCCACGTGGCATTCGAGAGCTTGAAGAAATTGAAAAGGAACCATCACCTCTTAGTCTTCCATGTAATCCTGCATGGTAACTGCAAAAGAACTATAAGTACTGATGAATGATGCAAAGTTTCGGAAGTTGCAACGCCAATAAGAACTGAAGTACTAAATCATAAAAGGTTAAGTAAATTAATACGTATGTGGAAGCAAAAATTGCATTATCAAAACTTCTTCAGTCAGAAAAAAAATGTAATATGTATGAATAGTTTAGTTACCAATCATACTTGAGAACTGGCTGCTGCTGAACAAAAAAAGTATCGTGATCAGAAGTTGATGTGCGGAAAATTCAGGGCCGATCCTAACAATATTTGGGCTTGAGTCTAACTTTTAAAAAGAGGCATCTGAATCATAATGTGTGTTCATATTTTTTTTTAGTTCGATAGCAATTTTTCAAATTAAACCAATACGTTAAAGACAATATAAAAAATTAAATGAATTAAAATATCAAACATGTCCAAAAGGATCACTAAAAAACAACCCGTCTAACAGTTTTAGAGCTAAAAATACTAATCAAGTATGTACAATCAAGTTGTTCGGTAATTTCTTTCTCAATCGATAACATAGCCAATCCATTCAATCTTTCTTGTGACATGGTTGATCGGAGAAAAGTTTTGATGAGCTTTAACTTTGAGAAACTTCGCTCTGCATTTGCTACTGTGACCGGGACAGTCAACAAGGTTTTATAAGCAATATGAGCATTTGTTAAACACCCATCCATTTTCTTCAAGTAATTCACTACATCAATGGCCGATTTTGCTTCTCTTGGTAATGAGCACCTCAAGAATGTCAACTCCGAAAATAGATCATCCCCATTAATATCAGAACAACCCTTATGAGTCAAAGAACTTTCAAGATTCTTGCAAGACCTCAACAAGGTTTCATCGTCTGCACGTTTTAAGCAACTGATTAGGGGAGAAAACATTATAATACAAATTATTACTGTACATAACATTAATACACTTACAAGGGTGAGCAACTGATGCTGGAGTCGAAGATGGAGAAGACGAAGGATAGATATCACTTTGGCCGTTGTTTCTGTCTTTCTCGCCAAGTTTGGGATAAGCAATTTGACAATATTTTATTTGATATTTTATTATTCTTTATATTTTAATATTTATAAATTAAAAAAGCAGTATATATAATAAATTTTTTTTAAAATTTTTGGGCCCCAAAACAAATTGGGCCTGAGTCATCCGACTCTCACGACTCCAAAGAAGCACGGCCCTGGGAAAATTACATATGTTTCTATTAAGATTCACTGCGATAGGCAAAGATTATGATTTCAGAGCCAATGGAATCCCCATATGTTAAAATATGTTGGCCTTGGGTGGCATTTGCTGTCTATGATCTGATCAACATGCATATATTGATATATATGCCTTGGTACTTATTCTTGACATATATTCTCAGAAATTCGTTATACACATGAGGAGACAAGTTGAAACGTCTTTCACGAGATTGAGCTTTTGACAGAAGTTGGTTTTTATACTAGCTATGAGCTCAAAATAAAATTAAGGGCATTGAATCATTACCCCACAGAGAAATAAAATGCGCCTTCCGGTGTTAGAGAAATCTCAATTACCGAACCATCTTCAGAATTCTCTCTAGATTCTCTTACAACAAGTGATAAGATAGTGTTTATCATCTTCCATGTATGTAGGACCATTTGTTACAGAAATAGTCATATAAATATTTCACCATGTAAACTATTTCATATATACAAAAGAACACCTTCTGCTGCATATCTTTTGTCCGGGACCAGATATTTTGATTCCTATTTCCTTGATAAAAAGCTGAATGAACTCGCAATGCCCCAGATCATAAGTATCTTTAGTTATGAGGCTCCCCTCACTGGTGCGGAAGGCCATTGTGTCTGGTTCTACTATACCAAATGAGCACCCACAGCATTAAGTGCATGTTTCACAGCAGGATATGCAGTACACTTTCGGCCTTCAACAATACCAATGGTAGCCAATATCGATTGTTCATGGCAGATGGAGGCAATTGGCTTTTGAAGCTCCTCAAAATTCTTGAATTGAAGTTTACCTATTTATCCCATTAAATCAAAAGATTTATCATTCAATAAAAAATCGCTCGACGAAACCAAATATAATCAGTCATATGTACGACTGAAATCAATGATGAGGCGGCCATTTGAGTAGCTGGCGTCCGGTTGGGTGGTGGAAGAATGTTACTCCCTAGGGAGGCCGGGAAACATGGGAGGCTAGAAACATTTGATCCGCCGAGCCGGAGCTGATTTCTGGTGTCCGCTAGCGATTCTCCGAAACTGGTTATGGATCCAAAGCATTGAAAATGCCGGTCAAATCATCATGAAGAGCAATACTATGGTAGTTGTATCGAATTTTCATGTCTAGCTCCTCATTTTGTGAACAAATATTTATACATAAATTGTCCTTCCATTTACAATTACTTTTATATCAATTTCTTTATTATATTACGTACCATGAGGCATATCCAGACGCAAATTTTCCATAAATATTTATTTATGGAAATTGAAATCTTATATTAGATTTAATTATCTGATCCGACTCAAATTCAAAATTAACTCACTAATATTTGACATAATTATCACTTACTTAAATGTTGGAATATTTTTTTATTCGTTGATTACATTATACAGTTCTGTCTCAGTCAATTAATTTACTTATTTCTTTGAAAAAAATCAAATGACTAACATTTGTAAAAAAATTATTTGAAACCGATTTGATATGCAAGTAAATATATAGAAGGTACACGCTATGATCAATTTCTCTAAATTATTTATTTATTTGTGAAATTAATTAAAGGTTTATTTTGCATTAGTCATGGAAACATATTTAAACTCCTGCGGTTTGGACCTATACATCTTATGTAGTAATTTTTAAAGAACACACCAAACAAAATATTCGACCATCTTAATTACTATCATGAATATCAAATAAATAATTGAAAAGAAAAAATTATATTTGTAATTTGCATTTTTAGTAATTTTAATGATAAAATTACATTTTCAGTCATGTAACTTACATGTTTTTTTTTTCATTTTTGATCATGTTACGATGAATTTTTTTTTTAAGTCATGTGAGTTTTATATATATATTTTTATTTTGGTCCTTTAACTTTTATTTTTTTTTTTTTTGTCTTTTTAATCGGAAGTCACGATGAACTCGGATAAAAAAAAAACTAAAATGGAAAAAAAGAAAAAAAGTTATAAGACTAAAAATGAAATTTATAATAAAAAGACCAAAAATTTAAAAGAAATACAAGCTATAAAAAAATATATAAATTCATTTTTAACATGACCAAATTAAAAGAATACAAATTACAAGACTAAAAATATAATTTTCTAAAATTCAAAATACAAATTACTACACACAACACGCAAATGCAAACTTTATTTCAGATGCTTTTTTCACATGCATTTATTATGCCCCAATCATTTTATTACTTATTAAATCAGCTTCACAAAATTACCATTTTCAGAATGAAGTTATCTTCTTATATAAAAAAAAATTTAAAAATTAAAAGCAGATTGAAAACCCCTTAGACTTATATATGGTCGGGTTTCACGACCCAAGTGATACTCATAATATTGAGTATGTCTCTTGTGAGACAGTCTCACGAATCTTTATCTATGAGACAGGTCAATCCTACCGATATTCACAATAAAAAGTAGAATGAATCTTATGTGAGACCGTCTCACGGATACTAATCTGTGAGACGAGTCAACTCTACCAATATTCATAATAAAAAGTAATACTCTAATTAGTATAAAAAATTATATTTTTTCATGGATAACCTAAATAAGAGATCTGTCTCACAAATTCGATCCGTGAGACCGTCTCACATAAATTTTTGTCCATAATATTTGGATGAAATTGTATATTATGATAACGTGATATAATATATAAATCGTGTCTATCATTTCGATTATAAGTAAAAACAATAAAAGAATTCCCATTATTTCTATTCATTAGAAAAGGAAAAGAAAAGAAATCCCCCTCTTTCTTCAATGTTCATCAGAAATCTCCATGGATTTAAGCATATAAGTATTTTAAAAAAATCATTCGTGTAACTTTCCATATTACACTAATACTTACTCATTATAAATTTTCCAAGAAAATGAGTTTTATGATTGCTCCAATAAAATTTATAGCACATAATTATATATTGGTATATTTGACTTTTAATCTTCATTTTTCCAAAAATAAATATTATTTATAATTGAAATTAGGGGAATTATATTTTTAATATGTTATGTTTTTTTTTTTTATAATCTATATTATTGAATTTCATTTTTTTTCGACGTGTTTGACGTGATGTTGATATAACGTCAATGTGAAGTTGACGAGACTTAACACAAATACAATTTTTCCCTTCAAATTATTTCACCTTAGTATGAAATGAACGTAAAACGGGACGAAGCTAAGGATCCCTATTTTCAAAGGCCAATTCCTGCTTAAATAAATACACTACCATGGAAGTAGCCATTTCAATTCATTAGCACTCCCATAATTACACAACGTTGCCTCTAATCGATCTGTCTTCTTCTCACAGACAATCAAAGCTCGTATTCATGGAGAAAACTACAGCACGCCAAATTCTTCAACTCTTCAAAATTTCCCTCCATGTCGTCTTCCACTTCTTCTTCTTCATCTTCCCTGCACATTCGTCTCCCGACATGTTCCTCTACGGTGGCTGCTCACAGATAAAATATGCACCCAACTCCCCCTACCAGTCAAATGTCAATTCACTCCTCACATCCCTCGTGAATTCAGCCACTTACTCTTCCTACAATAAGTACACAATAATGGGCTCAAGCTCACCAGACATAGTTTACGGGCTATACCAATGCCGGGCTGATTTAGCCATGCCGGACTGCGCCACCTGTGTGGCTCAAGCCGCGACAAAGCTCGGCCCGCTATGCCCCCAGACATGCGGCGGTGCCATACAGCTGGAAGGCTGCTTCGTGAAATACGACAACGCTTCGTTCATCGGGGTGGAGGACAAGACCGTGGCGATGAAGAAATGCGGGCCGTCCGATGGTTACAGCGCAGATGAGATGAGCCACCGCGATGCCATGCTGGCGAGTTTGAATGGGGCCGGAGGCGCGTACAGGGTCGGAGGTTCCGAGGACGTCGAAGGGGTGGCGCAATGTGTGGGAGACTTGAGCACGGGGCAGTGCCAGGATTGCGTCTCTGAGGCGATACGGCGGCTGAAGTCCGAGTGCGGTGGCGCTGTGTTTGGGGATATGTTCTTGGCCAAGTGTTATGCGAGGTATTCCACCCGTGGTGCTCAAATATACGCAAACCAGCATCACGGTAAGAAAAATTTTGCTTATCAACTTTTTCTACAAAATTGCATTAACAATGTATCAATTAATTATATTCAATTACAGAGTCATCTGATCACAGCGAGTCGGAGAAGACATTTGCAATCATCATTGGATTATTGGCCGGAGTCGCCTTGCTCATCATCTTTCTCACCTTTCTTAGAAGGTTGTCCGGTGGAAAAGGTGAAACTTCATTTCATTTTTTTTAAAAAAATATCAAGATTTGTGTAGCTATCGATCATTTTATGGGTTCGATTGTAAATTTTATTGTATATAATGTTTGGTTACATTTTCTGTTTTTGCAGGTAAATAAGATCAAAAAAAAATAAGGGATTTGTGGGATTGGCCATGCCATGTTCACTCTGAATATTCGACGTAGACTTGCTTTATGGCGAAGCCCTTTTTGCCTTTTTTCATAGTGGACATCAACTTGGCTTAATCTTTTTTTTCAAATATCACTTTTGATATCTGTCTTTATTATATTATTAGTAGCATTATTAGGTTTCTTTTATCATCAAGTTTAAAAGAGAAGGGAAATGGAAGGTATTAAGATTCCAACTCTTTCTCCACTTGTAAAAGTTGTGTTGTTATTGTGAAGAACGAATGCGTTTTCTCCCCTTTTTCTACTTTATGTTTCTTGATTATTGTAACCTTGTTGAACATCGCCAAATTTCGTATGCAACCTTTTATTTTTATTATCGAAATACTTTTATATTGATTTTTTTATATAAAAAAAACATGGGATCGGAATCAATTTCCTATTTGATTAATCGACCAATTTATGCATGCTTTATTGAGTTTAATAAATTCATGAGGCACTAATGTTTTCCGTGAAGTGACCCAAAAAAAAAAAAAGAAATCATATTTCAAACTGTACACATTAATACTTAAGTAGGAAGAATTCATGACAAAGAAAAAAGAAATTAAAGAAGAAAGATTCAGAAAAAGGCTTGAATCCTTAAAGTAACAATTAATGCCAACTTTTCTTGCATCACTTTTGCCCGGCCCATCACTCGGATATATAATAATTTTATTATTTAAAAAACTTTCTTGAAAATGATCTTTATTATAAAGATACACGTGGATATTTGTAAAATTAATTTTGGAATCAAAACTCAACTATTAATGTTAGTGTATGAAAATGCTTGTAATTGTACTAAAATAATTGCTAGTACTTCGTGGCAAAACATTAAACAAAGTTGTGCAAAGATAAAGTAACTTATAAAAGTGCCTTAAAAGGAGGGGAATTAGATTAGTGTTTTTTGTACAATGGTAAAGAGAATTTAAAAAGCTCCATCTTTGTATTCTTGCATAGAATTGGCCTAGTGTAACTATCTCATGTTCTTTTATCTTTTAATTTATGTAAGAATTCGACTCATTTACATCCATATATAAACTCAGAGGCTATCAAATCATTTAACTTCCAGAACTTAGAACAACATATATATATGATTTTTAAAACGATCGTCATATATTAATGAAAAATATAGTTTAAATTTTCTTTTAAGTAAAAAAAAATTGGCAGATCACTTATAACTCATCTGATATCAAAATCTCAAATTTGAGACCTAACAAACTTTAGAAAGTGAAAAAAAATTATTGTAATTGTTAGAATACTTCAAATCTTGATCATTTTTGGGTCTTAAATCATATAGGCTACAAAAAAATTGATTCATTATTTATCTATATGGGCTCCAATTTTTACGGGCTATATATATGTATTTTTTGGGCTTTAATACATATTAGAATAATGGATTCAACATTTATGTATTGAACTAAAAAATCATTAATCTATTTGGGCTTTCATATATTTGGTATTAATTGAATAAGCTCAATAAGATTTTAAATGGGTTAAGAGAATATTCAAAGTTTGGCTATTGTATAATGTGTTTTATGATAAATAAAAATTAGATTGTTTAATTATCCTAATACAACTATATATATCAATTGTTTGGTATTTCAACTTTAATATTGTCTGAACAATAGATTAAATGTCAATCTTTATTTTTATAATATAAAATGAAATTAATACAAATTAAAATTGATACAAGGTCATCGATTGATGATCTTGAAAACTCCTCATGTTGTCTGAGGAATTTGAAAAAATTTCTTATAAATTAAGATTATCAATAGAAGATCAGAATAAAAAATACACAACACCAAGTGATATAGTTACTCCAGCAATAAAAGATCCAAATCCATCCAAGTATATACCCTTGATGCCGGTCTCTGTTTTGGCAAGTATAAAAGCCTGGAAGCTGTCACCTACCGGATGTTATCGCGTGGCAACCACCTAGGAAAATCAATCTTAAGGCAGACGGACGTTGTCTTTAATTTACCTAATCCGTTCATTTTCGAGCAGCACATATAATATCATCAATTAAATAAGTTTTTCATTCGCTTATAATTACAATTTTATAAAAAAAAAAAAAAAAAAATCTGCCCCGCAAAATGCAATCAGTTGTCTCTCATTTCAAATTTTTTTATCCACCTTTTCACACAATAATATGGTGATTTTGTACTAAACTTAATAAAATATATTCAAAGATTTAGTTATTTTTAGAACATGAAAAGTTACTTATCGATCATAATTAACACGAAAAAAATTTGTGAAACGATTTCATGAGACAAATATATTATTT
This sequence comes from Primulina eburnea, assembly GCF_022965805.1. NCBI lineage: Eukaryota > Viridiplantae > Streptophyta > Magnoliopsida > Lamiales > Gesneriaceae > Primulina > Primulina eburnea. The sequence continues at coordinate 15,658 of NW_027331749.1, forward strand.
GGGTCAGTCATGAAAATGTATTGCTTGTTATGTCAAAATTATTATTTATTATATGTGCATGATAACTAGTTTCGAAGATAAAAGATATGTGAGACTGTCCTGCTACATGATTAATTGTTTATAATAAACATGCAACCAACTTGTAAACCCCATAACTAAAAATAAAATAAAAAAAATTGGATCCAAGTGTTTTGACCTCTATATAAGGCTAAAGGATTTGTCGAGGAAAATTAAAATAAATTTGAATTCTATACATATATACTTGTGTTTTTTGAACTTAGGTATTGAGAGAAATGGTGGTTAAAGTATATGGTCCGGCCAATGCAGCTTGCCCACAGAGGGTTTTAGCCTGTCTTTTCGAGTTGGGACTCCAGTTCGAGCTCGTACCGATTGATCTCGAATCCGGAGAGCAGAAAAAACCTGAGTTTCGTCTCAGACAGGTTACTTTTTCAACTATACACTTGCCTATTAACGAATAGATTTGAAGAAATGTTCCATGAGTTTCAAAATTCATATCTAGATCATAAAATATAATTACTTTATAGACATATTTAAATGTTAATTAAACCAGAGAAAAAGGTTTAAAGATGCCGGAAAGATCTTTATATATATCCTGAATAATGTTTGATTTTTATTTTAATTTTTGTGTGCATATATCTCGAGTAATATCACTTGCTTTTCGACAGCCCTTTGGACAAGTTCCTGCTATAGAGGATGGTGATCTCAAGCTTTTCGGTAATCAACACATTGGCGCCATATTCTTCACAGACACACACACATATATATGTATATTGTTTGGAAAATTTAAGATTGAATTTTCCCATACATGTTTGATTGGAGCTGGGCAGAATCCAGGGCCATAATCAGGTACTACGCAGCAAAACATGAAGGCATTGGTCTTGTGGGAAGCACTCTAGAAGAGAGAGCTATAGTGGAGCAATGGATGGAGGTGGAAAGCCACAACTACAACCCATTAATTTACGCCATGGTCCTCGAGCTCATCGTGTCCCCTCGAATGGGTCGGTTGGCGGACACGGAATTGCTCCGTGACCGCGAGGGCAAGCTGGGGGAAGTGCTGGACGTGTACGAGGAGAGGCTGTCGAAAACCAAGTACCTCGCCGGGGACAGGTTCACGTTGGCCGATCTAACTCACTTGCCTAGTACGAGGTTTTTGATGAATGAAGGTTTCGAGCATCTGATCAAAGATAGGAAAAATGTGTACAATTGGTGGGTCGACATTTCCGGTCGTCCGGCTTGGAAGAAAGTCATGCTGCTTCAAAATTAAAACCAAATAAATGTGTCAAATAATATCTTGTTTGGTATTTCATAATGAATTTCGTTTGTCAATTATATTAATAATTTATAAAATTTTTTAAAAAAAAAGCCTAAAGAGATCAGAGCCAAGAACTCGGTTACATGTTGAAAATTATTTAATTTTTTGATTGATCCTAACACGAATGTGACGAGTAAATAACAGTAAACCAACAACTGAGTATCCTTGTTCTTCTTCAAATTACAATACAAACACGATATGAAAATGACTGATTATTCTCAAAGGCATATCATTTTTATTCCCAAAACAAGCAAAAGCCAAAAAAAAAACTGGAAACAACAATCAACCAGAAATTGGCCATCGACCATGGCTAGCCAGACCCTATTCTAGCCATTGAAACAAGTCTCGAAATTATTTCATTCAATTCCATGCCCTTTTCTAAGCATCCCCACGAACTCACAAACTTGTTCAGGGTTTGGAAGAATTTTAGCAACACTTTCCCTTTTCTTACATTTCTTGATCCAAGATCCAATCTTGGGACACTCTTCTTCAATCTTGAATCCACCACATGTCTCGTAGGCATCGAACCATGCAACGAGCCCGATGAGCACGATGTCTACAAACCCGAATTCATCTCCACCAAAGTAGTCCTTTCCCCCCATTGCCCCCTCTAGCTTCTTCAAAACGTCAATGAACTCTTTCTTAGCACCCTCCAATTCTTCGCCCTTACTCTTCCATATTGAGCTTCCAGCATCAAACACCTATGGATATAAATAAATAAATAGATGTTAATTCTATACTAAATTTCAATATTTAAAAACGGAAGTATACATACATACATTTACCTATATATGGTCGTTTTGTATAATATTTTTTCTATAAATGTGTGTGTAAAATTGAATTATAAAAGAATGTACATATGACATGATAGTTTTGATTGAAAGCTAAAGACTCATGTTCCTCTTTGGATGTTGGGATCGTAGCTAATACACTGATCACGTGTATGTATCGAGTAATAATAGTAAAAGGACCTTTTTGTCGATGAAATCAGCCCAGAATCGAGCCCGGGATCGTCCATAGGCACAAGCCGGGAGCAGCCGCGGGGAAGCCCATGTCTCATCGATGTAGTACACGATGTTGGATGATTCGACAATGGGTTTACCATTGTGCAGAAGAACAGGAACTTTCTCATAAATGGGGTTTGATTTCAGCAATAAATCACTCTTCCCTCCAAATATATCCTCCTCTCGAGCTACGTAGCTCAATCCTTTCTCCTCCAGAGCAACTTTAACTCTCAAAGAGAAGGGGCTAACCCAGAAATCCAAGAGAACAAGATTATCTTTTGACATCTTAATTAAAGTTTGTATAGTTTAATTTGATTTTCTGTACGTTTTTTCTTGTATCAATATTGTTTGTTTATATATGGGAGTGTAATGTGTACACATACTTGAAAATCCAATGCAGGCTTTGTTTATGCAAGCTTTGTAGTAACCGATGCTGGGTTTCAATCTGTTGTCTTTTTTGTCTGGTTTGCTTGCACTAAGTAGATGCCTATGCGTCATGAATTACCTTTACAATGCAGAAAAAAGATAAACAAATGCAATTTCGTAACACTGACAGAGTCATTCAAGGGAAGTTTAACCTATGTACCGACGCTTATATATTAGAAAATGCTTCATTGCAAAGAACAAAAACTCGGTTAAATACAAAAATGCAACTGGTTCATGGTATTATATGCCAAATACCACCCCATCTTCTGTCAATTATATGCTAAAAAGATACAATTCAACAACAACAAGACGAACCCAAGTGAAACAAAGAAAAATAACCCGCAATTTGAGAATCTAATCAAGCATATTCTTCCCCAACTCCAATTTAATTATTGATTTTAACTGAACTTCGCGTCAGTGCAGAGCATTGCTAATGCAACTAATTCTCGCATACATTCTCCACAAACACATTTTCAGAAAACATATCTTTGGAACTATCAGAAATGGAACCAAACATTCACAGCCAAAGCATTCTTATTATAGAATTCTGACATTATTTCTATGGAATACTACCACTTGAATGGCGGCGGGTAAAGAAACCATCAAATGAATGACTCGAACTCATATTTCACAGTAAACTATTCTGTACACGGTATACACTATGAAATGTTACCTTTCCTGAGATACCGGATAAACAACATAGAAATTTTAAAACCAATAATTCATATGTTGATTGGCTCCTTGATTTTGACATATACACATATATGAAGGTAATGCTCAGGGTTTATCAAATTGTCTGCTATCCAGGAAAATGGAATTTCCAGTTTTGGCTCGATTCCCTGAATTCGGACAAGCTTGATCTCAGCATTGTCTGATAGGGACCCTGCATGTTCATTAGATACTTTTGTAGTATCTTCAGGACTTCTTGAGCTACTTGCCTCTTCTGATTCTCGTTCTTCTCCAACCTCTTCCACACAGGGATTGTCATCAATGGAGGATTCCTCTGCAAAGAACTCGGGTAACAGAGCTTTTACCGCATCATACAAGGTGAAGCAATTTCCTGCAATATGAGCATGTATAAATGTATTTTATGCGGGGCCCACTAGATCATGTAATAATTTTTCTGAATGAACAATGCTGGAAGGGAGAAGTACCACTGAAGCTCAGTTATTTTAAACTACAGGTAAATGATATCTATATTCGGTGTAATTTGACCGTCTTGCTAACCTCCCCCACCCCCAACCCCACCAGCTGAACCTTCTAAATGACAATATGTACACGAACATAAATGATAGGAATTGGGATTTTGGCACGAGAATAATATCAATGAAGGAATTTTTAAAATTTTATGGTAGAATGATATTAGTGGTTCTCCTATTGAGAGGTCCGGAGAGTATGGATAAACATCAGAAGGTTGATATGATTTACCCTAAGTATTAAACTTGATGTTCACTAAGTTTCTTCTATTTGAAACCTCTGAAATTTAGCAACCCAAAATTTATTTTGCCGTAACTTTTTATTTTTGGACAACACTGATCAAGGGGCAAGAGCTAGCAGACTAGCAATTGACTCAAGTTCCATTAAGTGTGCACAATAAAACTTTTGTTAGATCAACGATTGATGTAATTAATTATATAACAAATGGCATCAATGTCATCCTCACCATAAATCTCCACAGGACGATTTATGTAAGAAATTTTGTCCCAGCTATCAACAATAGGAGAATCTTCTAAATCATCAATATCTGCAACAATAATCCGAAGGTACAACCGAACCGGAATTCTGCCTGATGAGAGAAACCAAACTTAAACAGATGATTAATTACAAAATGTTAGCTAATAAAGAGATGTTGAGAGATCCAAAAACAAAGATAAAGGCACGCAACATTCTCCCTACTTGAAAACAGTGTTGAAACAAACTTTCTGGTGCAAAAATCACTCCAAGGGTCTAAGGCAACTAAAACTAAGATTTGCATTGGAACCATTGCCCGCACTTTTAAATGCTGAACAAGTAATCTTTTTATTTGCAAAACCAAAATTTGGTAAAAAAAACATCCATCAAGGTTAAGTGAACAAAAAGAGCAGGAAGAACTCAAATTTTTTTTAAAACACAGATTTATCAAATGAATAGCTAACTTTATAAGCCAGAATGATAACTACTGAACGTCTAACCTGTCCTGGTTGGTGCGGTAGCATTAGAGTCATTAATGCCTTGGAGAGCTTTTGAACTGGAAGAATTCAATTTCAAAGAAAAGTCATCTCCAGCTACGTTATCAAGTTTAAGTTTGGACGAAACACCACGATAAACTTCCATCTGGCCTGGTGAACAACATTTCTCAAAGTTACATTGTTATCCATGGTTTTGTTAAGATTGTGAACTTGAGACTAACTCCACACCAAAAACTAGTTCAAGAGATGAGGATTATCCAAGTTCATAATACAACTCCCAATAATTTATTCCAACCGACATTATTCACACTCCCTCATGCCAGAAATCAACAACTAGGTGTGAAGTTTACAAGACATTTAGCAGATGATCCACAAGGGCTCTAACATATAACGGTGGACTTAAGCTCTGATACAATGTTAATTGTTAAGATCGTGAACTTGTGTCTAACTTCACCTCAAAAGCTAATTCAAGGGTGGAATTGTCTAAATCCTTATATACAATTCTCGATAACTTAATTCAATCGATGTGAAACATCTAACACACCCCATCACACCGAAGAATGATCATCTGGAATGTGAAGTTTACAAGACATTTAGCGGGTAACCCATAAAGACAGTCATACATATAACGGTAAGTCTGAGCTCTGATATCATGATAATATCATGAAATTGTCTAACTCTACCCTAAAAGCTAGCTCAAGGGGGAGATTGTCAAAGTCCATGATCTTAACATGATATCAGAGCTCAACCCCATCGATATGTGTTGGAATGTCTTTATGGATGACCCGCTAAATGTTTTGTGAACTTTACGCTCCATATGTTCATTCATGACGTGAGAAGGTGTGTTAGATGCAGTGTTCTAAAAGGCACCGCCTAGATGGCGTCTAGGCGCTGGGTGGTCGCTCACTGTCCCGAATTTTAGAAAATGTCTAGGGGTCACCTAATGTAATATATATAATTTGGGCGTACATTTGAAAGAATGGGGTCTGCCAATAAGGATGTGCAACTTGAATTGAAGAATGTTAATCGTGGGGAACACGGGCATATATCAGCGGGACGAGTACAGAGGGAATTGAACAGACTGAGTTGCGGAATTAACTATGCCAAAGGACCATCATCGAGGGGCAAAGAGGTTTTCTTATGAAAATTCTAACTTGGAATATTAGGGGAGGAGGGGATTTGAAAAAAAGAGAACTGGTCCGAAGGGTTATACGAAAAGCAAGTCCGGACATTGCGGTAATTCAGGAAACAAAACAAGAAAATATTGATAGATGGTTTGTGGCTAGTTTGTGGAAGAGTAGGTTCGTCGATTGGGTCTTTCTGCCATCGGTAGGACGTGCGGGAGGTATACTAATGATGTGGGATCCAAGGGTCGTGGTGGTTAATGACAATTTGATAGGGGATTTCTCGGTTTCTATTAGGATTTCGGTAAATGGATCACTCGGTTGGTGGTTCTCGGCGATCTACGGACCAGTGAGACCAAGCGAGAGGGAGAGATTTTGGGATGAATTGGCAGGTTTGAGCGTTATTTGTGAGGATAATTGGTGCTTGGGTGGTGACTTCAATGTGGTAAGGAACACTGCAGAAAAAATGAACAGCTCCTCTCATACCACAAGTATGATTTGTTTTGACAGATTGATAGGCGAGTTAGGATTGCATGAACCTCCACTTTTGAACGCTAAATACACTTGGTCAAACTTCAGAGCTTCACCGATTTGTTGTAGGCTTGATAGGTTTCTATTCACCAATGGCTGGAAGGATCTATTCACGCAATTCAGGCAGACAGTGCTTCCGAGGTGTACTTCAGATCACTGTCCAGTAATCTTGGACACAAAAAAGTCGAAATGGGGACCATCTCCTTTCAGATTCGAGAATGTTTGGTTGTCACACCCCAATTTCAAAGAACAAATGAAAATTTGGTGGCAAAATGGGGACTCTCATGGGTGGGAAGGATACAAATTCATGAATAAGCTGAAAAATCTTAAATATGAGTTGTCAAAATGGAACAAAGAGGTGTTCGGTTATGTGGATGCCAGTATTGGAGAGTTGAATGCTAGGATACAATTTTTGGATGAGAAGGAAGGCAGTGGTAGTTGGTCCGAAAACTTTCAGCTGGAAAGAAGAAATCTAAGATGTGAATTGGAAAAAGTAACCTTTAAAAAATTTCAGATGGATAGTCAAAAAGCTAAACTGAAATGGTTGAGGGAGGGCGACCAAAATTCAAAGTTTTTCCACTCCTTGTTAACTAACAGAAGGAATAAGTCAATCATAGATAAGGTGGAGATGGATGATGGATCCGTAATCGTGGATGAGAATCAGATTGAGGAGCATATTATTAAATACTTCACTAATCTGTACCGACGGTCAGAGGGGGTGGGGGGAGTTTTGGATGATTTGGATTGGAGCCCTGTTGCAAGGTCTGATGCAATGGATTTGGAGATCCCTTTCTCGGAAATTGAAATAAAAAAGGCAATTTTCGAAAGTGATGGGAACAAAGCCCCGGGTCCGGACGGATTCACATTAGCATTCTTTCAAAAGAATTGGGATGTACTGAAGGGGGATATGTTGAAAGTTTTTGATGAATTTTTTAGGGGAGGAGTGGTAAATGGCATCACGAATGAAACTTACATTTGTCTCATACCAAAGAAACAAGATGCGATTAAGGTCAATGATTTTCGGCCTATAAGTTTGATAACAAGTTTGTACAAGATTTTAGCCAAAGTTTTGACTAACAGATTAAAGAAAGTTTTGCGGAGCACCATCGCCGACAATCAATGTGCATTTATAAAAGGGCGACAAATCTTGGATTGTTCTCTGGTCGCCAATGAGGTGGTGGAGGAATACCGCAAAAGAAAAATGAAGGGTTGGGTTTTGAAGGTCGATTTAGAAAAAGCGTATGATAACGTCGATTGGCAATTTCTGGATTTCGTGTTACAGAAAAAGGGATTTGGTGAAAGATGGAGGAAGTGGATTCGAGGGTGTGTGTCAAATGTTTCGTATTCAATTTTTGTTAATGGTAGCCCGAGGGGAAAGTTCAAGGGAGAAAGAGGCATTCGCCAAGGGGATCCGCTTTCACCTTTTCTGTTCAATCTGGTTGTGGATGTATTGGGGAGGATGGTAGACAGAGCTAAGGAATCGGACGAGGTCAGAGGTCTAGTGGTGGGAAAAGGAAAGTTTGAAATATCACATATACAATTTTCGGATGACACGTTATTTTTGGTTCAAACAAAGGCACATGTGATTGCACTCGTGGAAATAATCAAATCCTTTGGGAACAAGTCCGGGCTCAAGATAAACTTTCAAAAAAGCGTCATTTTAGGGATCAATTACGACAAGGAGGATGTGGTTGTATTGGCACAGGCTATTGGATGCAAAAACGATGATTGACCAATCAAGTATCTAGGGTTGCCTCTGGGAGGTAAGCCTTCTTTGTTCGATTTTTGGGAACCGGTCTTAACCAAGATGTCGAAAAAGCTATCAAGCTGGAAAAAATCATATTTGTCCAAAGGGGGCCGATTTACACTGATAAAATCAGTTATCTGCGCTATGCCTTCATATTACATGTCTTTGTTCAAGGTTCCTATCAAGGTGGCAAAAATTATGGAAAAGATGATGAGAGATTTTCTTTGGGACGGATTGGACGGGGAAAAACATTGTCACCTAGTGGGCTGGAAACAGGTTTGCAAGCCGAGGGACCGAGGTGGTTTGGGTTTGGGGAATATTGCCTTGAGGAATAGAGCTTTGCTAGGAAAATGGTGGTGGAGACAAACAAAAGAGAAGGACACTTTGTGGATAAAAGTGATAAAAAGCATCTATGGACTTCAGGATAATGGATAGGATTTGGGTTTGGCTACGAATGTTACTTACAGATGCCCTTGGAAATTCATTTCTTGTACCTTCCCGGCAATTCATCTTAGGTGGGATTCGGTTTTGCGAGGGGGGAACTTCATTAGGTTTTGGGAGGATGTGTGGGGGGGAGCGGGTTTTTCACTCAAAGATCGTTTTCCTTGTCTGTATAGAATCTCTTCTGTGTCAAACAAACCTATTCTTAATTTTTTAGAGGTGATTAATGATCAGGGTAGACAAACTTATAGGTGGGATGTGAGATTTAGGAGAAATCTTTCTGATTTAGAGTTGGGAGAATTCGTTAGCCTTGTGGGTGTGCTAGATACGGTCAGGGTTCAGTTAGGTGTCGAGGATTACAGGGTACGGCTGGGGGAGTCTTCGGGATTGTTTTCGGTAAAATCTTTCTACAATTCTTTCTTCCCAATTCAAAACTTTGCTATTTTTCCTTGTAAAGATCATATTTGGAAAGTTCCTGTCCCATTAAAGATTCAGATTTTCTCTTGGACTGTGGCGTTGGAAAAATTACCTACGGCGGACTCGGTGCAAAGAAGATGGCCAACGTGTGCTTTGCGTCCACAGTGGTGCACGTTATGTCAAGGAAATGAAGAGACTCAGGATCATTTACTACTACACTGCTCGTACTCACGTAGTTTATGGACTTTGGTCATGGCAGAGCTACGATTCCAATGGGTGTTTCCTCAGAGGGCAAGAGATTTGTTTACCATCGATCCAGGTTTACCTTCGGGGAGCAGAGCTAACATTTTATGGTACATTTTGATTCATGTCTTGTTTTGGAGCATATGGCTAGAGAGGAATAACAGAATTTTCAACGACACACCGGCCGAAGCAAGTGCGGTATGGGAGCTCATTAAGTTCAGAGTGGCGACTACAATCTCAAGGGTTAAAGGATTTAATCACTTATCGATTAATGAAATTGTTAGGGATTGGAAGTTTGTAATGATTTGAATGTCCGGAAATCTTTATAGTGCTCCTATAAATGCGGATCACTCATCCGCAATATTGTACTCAAACTTCTTTAATATAATTTAAATAATCTTGTTTCTGATCAAAAAAAAAAAAAATTTTTTATTGTATAAAGATGAAGAATATGTAATTAATTTTGAGTTTAAATCCGATAAATGAATTATTGGATAAATACAGAGATAAACAAGAAAAATTAGAAGTTTAGGTAAAAAAACCATCTAAGGACATAGGTGGTAGGCGGTGGGTGGTGGCCTGCTTACCGCTTTTTAGAAGACTTGTTAGATTTCTCACATTGATTGTATTAAGTTATTGAGACTTGTATATATGGACCTAGACAATATTCCCTCTTGAGCTAACTTTTGAGGTGGAGATAGACTAAAGTCCATGATAACATGTTTGAAAACTATGGGCAAACATAAAAATATCAGAAAACTCATTGATCAAATCTCATGTGTCGTAAAATGCATCACGGTGTGCACACACTGTCAATGCATAAACCAGGAAAGATAGACCAGTAACAGCAAATTCAAGAACACAGTCACACACACGTCGAAATCATTTTTATCACAGTTACATAATCCTTTTATTTCTTTAACCATCTAGTAATTCCAATTACAATCCACAAAAAATATGAAGCAAATAAAATTTTCTGATAACATTCAAATATATATCTGGGTTGTTGAAAGAGTTGCACTATCCCACAGAAAATGAATGACACAACTTACATTGACAAGCACACCACCTTGCATTTCGAATTAATCCATGGAAACATGAAAAATAAGGTAGCAAAATAATCTCAAAAAGGAATGTGAGACCCAAGCCAATATGAGATCTCCTATTTCACCTACGGCAAGCATAAATCTGCCATATTTTCATCTGTATCCTATGATTCCTGCAGAATCAAATTGGGTAGTTTAGCGAATATGGTAACTCTCATAGTGGGCTTAGGCCATGGCTAAAGCAGGAGATTCCAAATAGGCTTGGGTGTCACAAGGAACAACCCAAATTGTTGGGATATGAGGGGGGTAGCCCACATTTTCTTAAACCGTTTAAAAAGACACATAACTTGGTTTTGTCAGGAATTTCTACAACCTATGAAAAGTTAAGGCTAAGCATTGCTTTATATTGTGGCAAGACCTCTTAGATTTCCTAATTCTCTCACTTCCTTCCTTATTTAAATCCATTTGTTTTGATTTCTCATTTTGCATATTGTTAATTTTCTCCATTCTTGCTTTTCTTATTTAAACATGTAAAAGTTTTCTTGCTTGATTTTTTTTAAAATAAAAATAGAAACAGAAATTCAATAACACAAGTCAAACACTAATACATCAGAGATTAAGGGGAACAACCCTCCCCACTTGCCCATACCTCAAACCAGTTGTCATAGCTAAGATATGAGTTGCCTGATTCGTTGATCGCGGCGCAAAAACAATTGCTTGATTTACTCTGATTAATTATGCTTTGCTTCTTTTTCAAAATATCTAAATTTAACTAATGAATATTAAGTTTGAATAAGAACAACCCTTGTGCTTGTGCAAATGGCCCTATATTCAGGATCTTGTGAAATATTAACTTTCATCCCTCATTATTTGTAGTCATAGTGCTTGATTTCTTTATAATCATGTCAAATTGCAATTCATAGGACAAAAAAGATTTTTTTATAATCATTTCAAATGGCAATTCATAGAACAAAAAAAGAAAATATACAGCCAAAAGGTAAATAAAAGCCTATCATTTAAAACAAGCATGTAATCTAAGAAAATTTCATACCATTTAATACGGAGAGCCAAAGTTCTGCCTGGTCAGATTGAGACATATTCATAATATTCTTGCAGTTTCCATTGATAATATATGCAGCCTGTGGAGAAGTTTATGCGATTAATAAGACAGGCAGGTACCTGAAGTGTTACAGGTAAGCATTTCATCTCTTACAAATACAAAAAATAAAAAATAAAAAATAAAAAATAAAGTTAGTTTTTGAATTAGTATGATAAAGGATGATAGAAAAGGAGTGATACAAGAAGACAAGACCAAGGTGATAGAGACCAGCATCTTAACCAAAGTACAACATGAAATGCAAGATGCAATCATGTCTTCCAATTGTTTGAGGGTGGATATCTTCCCCTCTATTGTTAAAGGGTGCACGCATCAGAAACTCTAATCTACTTCCCCACCCACACCCACAATCCCAATTTCAGTTTCAAAGTTCTTCTATGAAAGGATTATTTCCCAGTGAAGTGGGTTTCTTATCTTCTGTGAGTGCAAGTGTGCCTTAACAGCAATAAAAGAAAACAAAGCTACTCAAGTTTGAGACCACCAATGGAAGTAGAAATAAAACAGAACAAAAATGGTTTCTCGTACTTCTTTCAGTGAATTAATAAAGCTCCACTTTACGCTCTCTTCACCTTCACAAGGGGTCAATAAATTCCCAGGATACCCTCTAAAATGCACCTGCAGGCAGATACAACAGCACGCTCAGTAAAAGAGGGAAATTCATAAGCTAATAATAAGAGTATCTAGACTTCTTGGACTGGTATGTTGCTTCAAGTGCTCGAGTGATCCACAATTTAATTGTTTAAGATGCAAATATGCAGGACAAGACGCAAACATTGGCACTAATCTGAGGAGTTTCACCTCACTATAATTTAATTTTGTTGGAATATGTTATCAACATGCAACAAGATATCATTTAATTGTTAACGTTACCCAGCCCAGTAACACATAAGCACAACCGTTTCTTTAAATAATACACTTTTAACCAAGCACTTAAGCTATCAGGCCATCCTCATCAAATACCTGAATGGAATGTCGAATTAAAAGAATACCTAGCAAGAAGCTTTTAGCTTAAGGGAATACACCTAGGATGTCCTTTATACATCACATTGTAAAAATTTATTGCACTTGAAGCCTTCAATAGTAAGAGTGACAGTAATTAGTTAAAGTGGCAATAATCCTATAGCTTATTTGCATTGTAAAAATGTTGCCTCATCCTATTAAGATACTTCAAAATTACCCAAGGAGTTAACAAATGCCAGAAGCAAACTTATCAATCCACTATTACATGCTTAAACATTTCGCACCTAGTGTAAACCCATTTGTCTACTCTGTAAAACCCACTTTGCAGTCAGATGAAAAGGAGATGGAATGTAAATTTTGCTTTGAACTGGTATAGCGATGCCGGTGAAAAACCATCCCAACATCTTATAATTTCAGAAACTAGCAACATGTCTCCGCTGAGTTCAACAAAAGTTTTTATTTTGCCAATTCCGTTGACACACTAAAAAATTCCCATAAAGACAAGTGCTTCACAGTTTAGGGAAGAATTCACCATAAGTCAGAATTAACTTCATACAGTTATATTCCAAGGCCTTTCTGGTTCTGCACAAAGAAGATCAAAAAGTACCCCTGTAGGTATATACCTGAAATGGGTAGGAATAATATCAGTTAGAGATAAAGAGAGATGCACTGATTTGAAGGAACAAGACAACATGGCAATTTTTTGTAAAAAAGAAACTACAGCAACATAGAAGCCCCACGAGGACAAAATTAGAATCTCCGTAGCATTAGAATGCACCATAGTCATTAAAACCTTTGCCCCTTGAGGCGTAAACAATGTGCCCAGGCACAAAACAAGAGGCAACCCTTCAGTCAAGCACAAGCTTTGGCGTGCATTAATGGCACAAAGCATGCTTTAGCTGTCCTTAAATGCAACAATAGTGAATTCGAAATAATAGTCCATTTATATTTCATTATACACTAAATACACCTTTTATCATTGTTTTTCATTCAGTTGCCAAGTCCATCTTCATGCTATGAGATGGTACAGTTTTAGCACATTTAAGTTCCATAATTTTACACTATAGCGTGCATCACCTGCTTGTGCCTTGTGCTTTCAACATAGCTACAAAATACACTACGATAAAAAAACGTTATATAAGCCTCCCTAATTAGAAATGTGTAAAAAAGAAGGAAAAACTAAAGGAACTACAAATTCTATAATTGTGTATCAGGAAAAGACGCCGCCTTTGACCTCCACCACCAAGTGGAGAACATCTAGGTAGCGTTACCATGAATTTGTTCTGGCTGGAAAGAGGATCAAATGTTGAAAAAAGAAACACTACTTTAATCCTTCACCCATTTTCATTCCCTTTCTTATAATTCTATCCTTTGTTTCATGAATGGCAGCATTGGATGAAATTCATTTGCACCCATAAATCAAGTGATGAGCATGCTAATACGCACCATTTGAGCGGTAAACCTTTGTAATCAAACCACACAGTGTCAACTCCAGGAGGAAGCGAACTGCTAAAGAATGGCTTGATCTGCGGAACTAACAGAGGCAAGTACCCCAACCGAGAGGCCAATATCTGCAGTGAAAAACCCATAACACAAAAATAATACTAATAAGATGAAGAACAAAAAAGTTCATCAAAATCGAATTTTAAGCGATAGTTAGCAAAAAAAGCAAGCCATAAATACCAAACCCATTTTGGGAAAAACATTAAGGAAACACAACTTCATTCTCCTTGACATTTCGCCAGCCATCAGTTTGCAATCTCATAAAATACTGAAAGTGCCATAACATAGAAAAGAACAAACTACCAAAGCGGGGGACGGAGGTGGAAGAGTGGTGACTTCGGAATCGTGGAGATGAATCTGAAGTGGAATCGCGCCTGCCCACACATATTGTTGCGCTTCATTTCCCGCCGCCTTATAATCGTCCATTGTCATCAGTTGTAGATCAACGATATTCGACCGCAGTTCAATAAAGCTTCCGCCTTGACTTATTACTCACACCGGCGTTTCCGTAAGGGAAATAAATTATTTAAATTTTTTTGTCGAAATCATTTTCTAAATATATATATAGATAATGGGATATTGTAAATTAAATAAAAAATTATATTCATGAAACATACCAAAGCAATTTATCCATGAGCTTGGGAAATTATTGCTCCTGTTTTTCTTGTTCAAGTAATTATTTCTCACATGTCGAGTTAAATAAATGAATGTAAAGAGATCGACATGTTTTATTTTAGGTCCTTGGCCGCGAACTATTCTGCGACCAGCAAGTTTTCCAAAAACGAATTGAATGAAAACTTACTCTGCCATTATTAAGGGGTACGAAGCTTTGAGAAATTTGATCTCATTGGATCGGGTGAACAGAAAAAACAATATATGAATTTATTTATTTTTTATTGATGCATGATATTTAGTATAAGAGATGTATAATTTTTTTTATATCAAATTATATTATATCTAACTATCAAACTCAATTCCTTTATCAAAACTAGATTTTAAATTTATGAATTTCAAATACAAATCTAAATCCAAATTCAAATATAATTTTTATTCATCCGAATATAATGTAAAGATTTATACTTGAAAAATACATATATATTGTGTGATTTATAGTAGAACATAAAGAGTTTGGATATGAATTCAGGGACTAATTGTTTCTAAATTTTTAATGATTTTTATGGAGTTTAAAAGTCTAGATGTATTCAAACTAGACTTTTTTTATATACTCTATAAAAGTTTAGTGGTATTCAATGTAAACTTTTGTAAATTTTTAAAAAGTCATGTGGTATTCAAATTTGACTTTTAAAAATTTTACAAAAGTCTATAGATATTCAAAATGTCAATAGATTTTTAATGAATCCATGAAATTATATTAAGTACAAGAATTATAGCATAGGGTACAATAACAAAATGTCAAAAAAAATCTTTGATTCAACTTGTTTGGATGTAAATTTAATTGAGAAATCTCCCAAACTTACATACTCAATACAAACACTAAAATTTTCATTCTTTTCTCATCTATTTATTTTTCTTTTTATTTGTATTTTTTTAAAATATTTTTTAATTGCTAAAAAATATTAATATAAATCATAAACACAAGTTTGTTGTAGGTGACAAATTTGATTAGTTATTTGATACTCACGAACAATATCGAGCAAATGTTAATGCATAGAGGGATATCCTAACCAATGAAATGTAGAGTGATGTTGATCAAATTGTCAATAATGATTATTATTTTTTTAACAAAAGAATACTCATTATTGATCATTTGATAAAATTTTATTATGAACTTATAAAAATATTGTTCATTAATATATGGAATTGACACAAAAAATTGAAATTTTGATTTAAATAAATTTCATAGTTTATTTGTCGTTTTTTAGAAATTAAATTGATTTAATTTTAAGTAAGTAAAATTCATTTACATTCATAAATAAAAAATAATTTAAAATTGAAGAGGTTATTTATATCTAATAATTATTTAATGAAAATTAATAAAAAAATAAATCACAATTATAAATTATAAAATTCATATAATTTTATGGATAAGTTTACAAAAATCTTGAAAAAAATCTATAAAAATATGTGAAATTTGTTTTACAATTTTATAAGTTCCATAAAAATCCACTAACTTCACAAAAATCCACAATTTTAAAAACAAAAATCATTAAAAAATATAGAACCAATTCACCCCCTCAATAAATCTTGACAAGAGAACTTGAATCGATAAATCACTTGTATCTTTTTGTAGGCTAATAAGGGCACCCAAATTGGTGTATTAATGGGTGATTATTAACGTCTATTAATGTTCATGTATTAATGTGGGTGTAGAAGTTATTAATTTTGGATGACATGACATTATTTCGCAAATAGCGACGGTGTTTCGTAAACCGTCGCAACTTGAAAATCGTCGTTACTTGTGACTGTTTTTTTAATGAAAGTCGCTAATTACGACGGTTTTTTAACAACCGTCGTTATTTGCGACCGTTTTTCAAAAATCGTCGCTAATAATATAATTTATTTTTAGTAATATTTATTGTAAAATTTTAAAAATATTAGAAAGATATTGAAATAATTAAAAATAAAAAAAAATGAGTAAGTGGACAGTGTGATCTATAAATAATGAAAATTGATATTAAATAAATGTGAGTGTATGTTAATAATAAAAAAATATTAATATAATGAATATAAGATCTCATAATTTTTTAAGAGATGAATAATTATTAATATGGATCCATGAGAATGGACGCCGATGTCCGGACGATCAAATCCGTAAACTTAGCCGCCATATTAACGCAATTCACACCCAGAGAATCCCGTTCGTCTGGTTTCTCCATCTCAAAGTGGAGAACAACACTTCCACACGTCGTTACTACGCTCTAAACGGCAGCTGATTAACAAATTTGTTGTTCGGTCGCCATCGGCCTACAGACCAGCTACCAAGAATTGATCTTTTACTCGTTCCAATCAAATCCCAGTTCGCAGACGTGAGAAAGAAGCGCAGGAAAGTGTTTCGACCGAGCAAGCAGAGGGCAACAAATGTTCGGGGCCGTCCAGTTGGGTCTATTGGCGGCCTGTGTGGTGTTGTTTGTACCTATGGGAATGGCGGGTTGGCATTTGAGCCGTAACAAGATGCTTCTTTTTAGCTGTGCCCTCTTCATTACTCTGGCTGTCGGTGTTCATCTGATGCCTTATTTCCCTTCAATCTCCGATTTCCTCTCGCCTACGGATATAATTTCATCCCCAACTGGTGAGTTTTCTTTGCATAGTGATTCGTGTCTCTTTTTTTTACATAGTGGTATGTATAGTGGTGGTGATGAATGTGAAAGTGAGAGTGGTTGTAAAAAGAGGTCTTGGGAGTGGATTCAATCTGGTAAGGTTGCTGAATGTCAGTTTCAGAGGTTGAAGAAATTGGATGCGTCTATTTTGTTAAATGGGTCTTGGGTAGTGGTTGCCGGTGATTCTCAGGCGAGGTTAATGGTGGTTTCTTTGTTAGAATTAGTGATGGGATCCGAGGGAATGGAGAGAGTGAGGGGGGATTTGTTCAAGAGGCACAGTGATTATTCAGTGGTGGTGGATGAGATTGATCTGAAGTTGGATTTTTTGTGGGCTCCATATGTTAGAAATTTGACTGAATTGATGGTTCGTTTTAAGGGGAAAGACAATTACCCCGATGTTATGGTGATGGGAGCTGGGTTATGGGATATGCTTCATGTTAACAATGCCTCAGATTATGGTGTTTCGTTAACGCATTTCAAGGATTCTTGTTTGACTCTTATGCCTGTTTCATCGGATTTGGAGGCTGTTGATGGAGGGCTAAGCCAGGGTCCGTCCACCCAGCTGGTCCATTTCTTTTGGTTAGGGATTCCAACATTGATAAATTCAATGTTGAACACGAAGGAGAAGAGGGAGAGGATGGCTGATACAATGTGTGATTTATATAATAACAAGCTTATCGAAAACGAGCTATTACGACAATCTGGTGGGCCACTTTTGAAACTAGATATTCGATTGGTAAGTGAATTATGTGGACCTCAATGTACAGTTGACGGAATGCATTATGATCAACTTGTTTATGATGCCGCCGTTCAAATAATGCTGAATGCATTGCTCATCGAATCTAATCAGAAGATACAATAATGGAATCTTGAATCCCTGTTGAATAATCGAGGAATTTTTATGCATTGAAAATAGTTGCCGTAGTCTTTGGTGTTTTCAGTCTTGAATCTGTGAGTCTTTCCAGTGTTCTCTTAGTTGGCACTCGACATCAGTCAGATTCTGCTGTCGCAGCAGACATGGAGATTTTTTTATATTTTGGTTCTTTGGCACACGAAAACTGATAAACGATAAGATGCGACTTTTGCTGTTAGTCACTGTCAGAGCAATTTCTAGTACCTCACATCCAACTTTGGTGTGAACATCTATGTAATTCTGCACTAGTATCCTAACTACACCTTTTCAACCCCAACCAAAACAATCAGTCAGGATCTTTCCTTACTGCATTAGCTGTTTGCATTGTCTGATATACATGTCGACTTTCGAGATTTTTTAGTTTTGTTTCCTTATGTTGGTTCTTAATGGTATGTTTACTTTGATTTTTCGATAAGTTATCTTAGTTTGTTATAATTATAAATGTATATAATTTTTTCGTTATGTATTCATGAGATATGAGATATCGTAATGTATCTACCTTTTAGGTATTTTATTTGTTTTGTGGAGACAATGGCTTGTGCTTAGGTGAACGAAATCTGTGCCTCTTGATTGAACGGATCATGACTTGGTTTGAATCTTGAATATTGCCTTTTGTTCATGAACCTATGCATCTGTATACTTATGCATCTAAATATTTAAATACATCGACTCTGAGTATGGTGATTTATGATGAACTTGATATCATGCCCTTGTTGGCCTTGGGAGAGGTGGTATCATAAATGAGTGGCTAAATTTTACTGCTTGCTGTTTGTTATAACCATGGGCGGTAAGATAAAGTTATAAATATCTAGAATGCTAAAGGTAGGGCAGAAATGCATATTATTTTTGAAGTCCTGAGCTATTTCACGAACAATCTTCTGCAAAGGCAATGTTCCGATAAAGAGCTCGGTATTCCTTTGTTACTTGCTAGTTGAACAGGATGGTGATAGTGAAGCCTTTCCTTCCACCAGTTGTTGGGGGCAGGCTTGATGAATTATTAGCTCACAAAATGAATGCTGCCAAATCAATTGTTAGGACCTTCATCGGGTTTCCTCTGATGCAAGAAACAATGAGAGAATTTGATGGTTTCAATTGGCGGCCACAACCAGTGCAGTTAATTTTGATGCTTTGAAAAGCCAAGTGAAAAGGAGCTACCTGAAGTAACTTCTTCAAGTGGCTGACATTTTAACCACTTTTGCCAGAGGAAGTTTTGTTCAGGTGTACTGTATGCCACAGGTGACACGGTATCAAATAGGACTGTGATGACTAAAGGGATTGAAATCTTTATGTTTTGATTCATTGTCACCCAAGTACACCAATAAGGTTGGAGCAGAAAATAATAGTTGGCTGCAAGAAGTTTCTTGAATTTTCTATATCTTACCCTCAGTTTACTTACCGGACTCCCCTCACATTACCAAAAAATAAAGTGGGTGGGTAATGAAAAGGAATCAGCTTTCCATGTTCTAAACTTGCGGTTATGAAAGAAGGCTTTTCTTAAAATCAGGTACTTTCTTTAACTGGTATGAGCATAGGATGCAAGAAGGCTCGGCATCAAGAAAATTTGGTGCAGAAGAATTTAACAAAGACATTGAATAAGTAGTAATCACGATGTTTATCGTAAACTTGAGCCATATCACCTTTATGGCAGTATAGAAGACATTGATGTCGAAGTTAGTGATGATGGTGGCAGCAATTAGTGCGCTTGCATCTGGGGAAGGGCCTCTTTACGTGTTCGAATCTGTATTAGAGATTGCAAGCATGAAAGGAGATCTGGAGTTGCAAAAGTGTAGCTGATGCATGGAACCATAACCGACTTGGTTCCGACTTAAATGTGGACTATTGTGCTGAAGGGGACTGAAAGAAATCCATTCTGGATTATCTTGGGAGTGTATTGATGGCTTTTAAGAAACTTTTGGGATTAAGTAATCCGATCTACGTGTGTCAAATGGGAGTTGATACTCCTACTGCTTGTAATTTTTTCTAATAGGGGTCGAAATATGATGTGCACTGGAATCTATAGACATAATTTTTTTTATACACATTTCTTCGGGAGTGTTCATCAATCATATATTTGATTTCTTTGAGTTACCTAGAACTGGTTTTCGTTTGTGGGAAAGCACGTCACCACCTTTTTCATCTCGAGACTTGAATATTTTGTGGAGTTTGAAATAGTAAATTCGGGGCAAAATAGTTTTGGAATTGAAATAGTTTGAATATTATATATAAATCATAAATTTTTCTTTATAAATAATATTGCAAAATATGTTAATAAATAACATTTCAACAAAATAAAGAAACAAGTCAGCAAAATAACAAATACAGAAAATAGCATAAATACAATCAAATATTTTCGGTAATACTATGTTTTACTCGTTAAGATTTCACGTCAGATCACCCAAAGTAATTTTAAAATGGTAACTCATAAATTATAGGAAAATCGACATTCATCAAATGTCATTTTATTTTAAATTATAAAAATAATATAATTTTAATATTTTATTCATCCATCGTTTTTTTTTTAAAAAAAATTCTCAGACCTTTTCATCGCCCTCTCTAGTTACGCCCATACGAGAGAAGCAAATGGCGGCCACAACTCTTGGGATATCCATTGCAGTCCCGGGCAGTGGTTCGCATAAAAAGTGTGTCTTTTCAGGCCATCCTAAAAGCATCCGATTCAATCAGTCTCCTCCTTCACACACCGCCGTCGTTAGTGTCTCCAGACGCCGGAGAAACAACGCCAACCCTCCCGCCCCTGTTAATGAAGTACACAAGGTACTGAGATACGTTTTGTGCATTATTTTTAGAAAAAATCAGAGAACGTTGAAGGGGGAAAGTGGGTTATATTGTGAAATCGTTGTGTGGTTTTGTTTACTTTGAATGGATAAGTATTGGGAATCTGGTTGCTGTGATTTTAAAACTTTGTGCTGTATGCAGGAAACTTTGAGAGAGAGAAATCTGGAGGGAGATGATGAAATAGATGAAGACGCTTTCGATGCACTTTTTAGTCAGCTGGAAGAAGATTTGAAAAACGATGGTTTAATTGGTGAAGATGGCGACGATGACTTCTTAAGTGAGGAAGAAGTTGCAAAACTTGAGCACGAACTAGCCGAGGCTCTGGAGGACGATGAGCTTCTTGGGGCATTAGTCTCCATCGGCGATGGAGACAACCATAATGAAGACGACAAAGAAGAATCTGATAATCTGGATGATGATGAGGCGGAGGATGAAGAGGAGGAAAACCCGATAAAGCTCAAGAATTGGCAATCCAGGAGATTGGCCTATGCTCTTAAATATGGTCGGCGGAAGACTAGTGTAAGTCCAAGTCTTGCTCTCATTGTATCATGTCCCTGGTTCTTAGTATGTTATTGTAAACATTATATAATGGTTCTTGTTTTGTTTTTCTAAATATATTATTTATTAGGTAAGTGTAATCTATATAGCTGGAGAGCTTGTCGAAGCAAAGGACTCTCCCTTTTACTCGCTCTTCTTCCTAGAAAAAGAAAGCCATTTTCTATGCTAGTATGGTAGTTTGAGGAGGTTTTGTTCTCACATTTTGACTGTAGTCCACTTTTCTTTGCTGAATCTATGGATACGGATATGTACTTTTTGCACTATGATTTTCTGAGTATGTGGATATTTTTAGCTTTTCTTATACCAGTTATCCTAGAACAAACTTCCAGTAGGCTTTGCAACATGCAACTTCATCATTTATTTAGTACAGAAATCTGGGATGGGAATTTTGATTTTACCATATTTTATGACTTCGATTGCAGATAAAAAATCTGGCTGCTGATCTCTGTCTTGATAGAGCCGTTGTCCTTAAATTACTTCGTGACCCTCCTCCAAATCTCGTAATGCTGAGTGCTGCTTTGCCTGATAAACCTGTTTCAACAAGCATGGAACTTGAGGAGAAAATCGAGGAAACTGTTCCCTCAAAGCCGACACCACAAACTACAAAGCCTAAAGCTGAGGTGAAATTACCAGTTCATGAGATGCGAAACAGCTGGTCTGCCCGAAAAAGACTGAAGAAAGTGCAAGTAGAAACTCTTGAGCTAGTCTATGGACGAACAAAGCGCCCAACTGTGAGTGAAATAACCCAGTGCATTGATGGTGTGATTTTACATTTACTGAATGCATTGACGTGTGTGTTAATTATATACTATCATGTCAGAAATACAAGGGTTAGAGGAGGAGTTAGGGGTGGTGGTGGAGTGGATTATATGGGAGCATTTCTGTGAATATCAAATGTTTGTTGAGTCATGTTTTAAGGTTTAACCTATGTTACACTGAGACCTCTAGGTGTAGAATATAAGGGAACCACACATATCGTGCGGGACACTCACGGAAGTTTTTATGCATCTACCGTAATACAACCAACTCTGATACCAACTCCAGATAAATAATCGAAGCCAATATGTCATGTTTGCATTGTAGTTCTTTGTGATAAAGTATTGATTGACCTTTTTGCTCACTATGCAGAATTCGATGATTAGTAGCATTGTGTATTTGACAAATCTGCCTCGGAAACGAGTGGTGAAATGGTTCGAAGACAAACGAGCTGAAGATGAGGTACCTGACAAACGCCTTCCATTTCGTCGATCCGCTTCTCAAACTGTCTTTACCAGTTAAAAGAGTAGCCTTATTAATATGTACAGAAAACCAATATAGCTGTGTTGTACGGAATTCTTTTCTCACATGAATTGAATACGTCGTTCGCTCTTGAATTAAATTATTTAGAAGTTTTTCTGAGTTCGTATCAAGTGTACCCAGATAGTCGACGGGTGAACTTCATATATTTGGACGGGACCATTAAGGTTGAGAGATATTTGACTCGGTTTTTCAAAAAAAACTCGAGAAGTCTGAAATCAGAGGACATGAAAAATTCAGAATTTTACATGATTAAAGCCTTGTTCAGTTTTTTTAATGTTAAATATCATTGAGTTAAAAAAGAGAGGAAAAAACATAGTCATGGCAACCATAAAGGGAGACAATTTTCCGCCTCTCTAGTTTATTGCTCTTAATTTTTCAATTATGGACCAACTTCTCTAGTTTATTTGCTCTCATCAGTGTTCTTCCTCAAAATATCCCGACAACTAGCGATCCCGACTGCTTGCACATCTTTGTGAACTACCATCCCGCCATCTCTCGACTTTGTTAGCAGTGAATATTGCGCAGCGCTCTTGACAACAAACATACTCGCTAAGTTGTTTCTTGCAACGAATGGAAAGATACATATCTTACACCATGTTACAAAGCAATTGTAATCAGTCATCATGTACAACGCAAATGTGATGGAGCTCATAGTCCATGACCATACCATATAGTAAAATACGTATTGCAAATTTAGCATGAGCCAATAAGCGTATCCTTTGAGGAACACCCAACTTTCTGACCAAAGTCCTTAGTAGGCCGCTGAATATGAAGGGAAAAAGTCGAATCATACCTGAATTTCTTTTAATGTGAATTGAAGAAACAGAATTATCCTTATAACTCAGTTCGCCTGACGGCGGTAACGACAACATGAAGAAAGACATGTCCTCCATTTTTAGAGACTTCAGCTCCTGCTTTAGATTTGTTCTCTCTTCAGGTGGCATTTGACTTATTTACATTCGATCACGATCAGCAAAAAACCATAATGAGTTACACAGTCAAATCAACATCATCAGTATTTCAGTACTATTAGTTCTAATTTTATTCTGCGGTTTTACATATTTGGTTGAAGCGAGGCTTTTGGGTCTGTTATTTTACAAAAACTAGACAAACAAATTAATGTTTCGAGTACAAAATCTCAATTCCTTATTTGTAAAATGGAAACCAAGAAGAGTGAATGGAACTATCACACTGTCTTTGGGTATCAACGGGTGATGCCAACACTGGCACGAGGATGCCAGTGGAACTTAATAAATACCGAGGCGTTCGATTGCAAACGCCCGTCCATCTGCCCATCAATACAGCAACATTTCCCAAAACACAAAGAAAAAAGAATGCCACATTTGACTTTTAATTAATTAAAAGTAAGCCTTTCAGAGCTTGTCCACTTTCTAGGAAATGGGCACCAGAAAGGGAACGATGACAAGTGGAAATAATATAGTTAATTTGGGCTAAGATAAACTAACTTATATATATATATATACTAAGAATGTCCACGTACGATGTAAGTAGATGACTAATGATGAAAAATATAATAACGATAATTAGATAATGTCTAAAATCGTTTCAATAACATTATGTTTATAAGTATTTATCAATCTAAATATGTCGAAACACAATACATAAAAGTACATCATGATTATAAATCATATATATTCACTTATTTATATGACATTTTTCAATCCGCGACATAAGTAGCTCTCTTAAATAATAAATCAGCAAAAATACTTTTCATTCAAATATCATTCAAAATGAAAAAAAAAATAAAATAAAAATAAAATTAATAGAATAGTGAATTTTACCAAAATCAAAACTAAAATTGATTTAAATAGAGTATACAGAGACAAACGTCAAATGAAATTTGTTAACTTAAATGAACAAGGAAATGCAAAAAAATAATTTTTTTGGCATAAAATTTAAGAAATAAAGAGGAATATATATTAATGTCCAAATTCATTTAAGATAGACAATGAATTACAAAAAAAAACCTTTCAGATAACCTAATAATTAAATTGATCAACTTAAATGAACAAAGACCTATAAGGAAATTCACAATTAAAGTGGTATATTTATATGTAAGTTATATATATATATATATATATATATATATATATATATATATATATATATATATATATATATAAAACTTGTACTAATTATTTGTTTGATTGCTCATTTGACTTTTGGCTGACCCGGGTTTTGATAATTTATAGGTGGGAGTTGGAACTTTACGATTCAATGCCGCACATAAATGCCATCATCAAGACAATTGAGCTGGAACTTGGCTTCATTATTAATGTCGCCCGGGCAAATTAGCTACATCCTGTTTTGAACACGTTGTGTTGCTCCATGGGATGTGGACTCCGTCTTTTTCCCTCTATGAACAACTATCTGCTCATATATATATATATACATATATTATGGAGATCATGAACCTTATATTTGAATGATGCCAAATCTCAACGAATAAGTACATTCTAGTTAGACCTCGATTCTAGTTAATACATTTCGGCTCCAAGTAGAGCTTGAGTTCGAGTTTGTTTGTGAGCTACTGAATTATATCTCGAAAATGAAAATTTGAAACACTCAAAACGCGTAGTAAATTATCAATAAAATATTAAATTTAAGAAGTCGATTATGAACTATCAGACAAAATAACTTTGAGTTCGAATTTGACTCCGAAAAATGTTAAATATATTAGAGCTCATTTGAATACAGATTTCGTTTCCTAACTTTTGAATGTCATATTGTTTGTGATTAGATTGATTTGAATATATTCAAGTAATTTTTCCCAGAAGAGGGACTGCTGGTTTTTACAAAAGAGGGACAAAATGAAATCCCAATGGCTAATCTCTCTTTCAATATTACTCTTAGTCAACTTCCTAGTCAATTCCCAGATTGTACCAGTCCTTTTTTTCTCAACAGTATTAACGACCGTGTGTGCTATAATTTAATTGCAATACTGAATTAATGAACTAATAATGCTAGATTAATTTTAACTAGTTAAATGGCAATCCATCATGCACATAAAAGTCTGCTAAATCTTAATAAAACAGGGCCTTCTTTATTATAACATGGAAATAAAAGAGCGTAGCAAATGCGAGGATGACCAAGAATTGATGGAGTAAAGCGCCGGACAACCTGGCGAGGCGTAACCACTTTGACGAAGTTGTAATAATTTCAGGAAAAAGTCATACCATCAATAAATCGTTTAATTAAATGGATTATACAAGTTACAACTGAATGGATCCACGAATATGTTGAATGGCTAAAACAAACTAGTAAAACCTATATGGTTGTACAAACAATTTCGGGAAGAACATTGCAAACGGAAGCTCCAACAATTTCAAACTATTCTATATGAATTGATTGTATAAAAAAAAATGATACCTTGAGATAACAGATATTGCAATGTATGTAGTCGGACAAACTATAATCGACTTGCCGATGCCATGGAACCCATTTTGTTGGCAATGTCTCTTAGAGTGAACTTTTGGACTTTTCCGGTGGCGGTTTTCGGGAGCTCAGCCATGAAAACCACCGTCCTTGGAACCATGTAATGTGGGAGCTTTGCCCGACAGAACTCTATCATCTCATTTTCCTCGGGCGGTTTCTTGCTCACCCCCTCCTTCAAACTCAAGAATGCACACGGGGTTTCGCCCCAGTAATCGTCGGGCCGAGCCACCACCGCGGCCTCATTCACCACGGGATTGGAATATAACACTGACTCGACCTCCACGCTGCTCACATTTTCCCCGCCGGAGATTATGATATCTTTCGACCGATCCTTTATTTCCAGGTACCCATCTGGGTGCATCACTCCCACATCTCCGGTGTAGAGCCACCCGTCTCCCCGCATGCATTTGGAAGTGGCTTCGGGGTTTTTAAGGTAACCCAGCATCAAGCAGGCACCTCTGATCACGATTTCCCCCAGTGTTGATCCGTCCCTTTTCACACTTATTCCACTTTCTGGGTCCACCACATCCGCCGCCGTGATCCCCAGTGTCCTAACCCCTTGTCTAGCTTTAAGCCTAGCCCTCTCAGTCGCCGGAAATGCATTCCACTTTGACTTCCACGCGCAAGAAACCACCACTCCCGCCACCTCCGTCAACCCGTATCCATGGGTCACGGCGAATCCCAATGATTCAGTCCTCATAACCACAGCTGCCGGCGGTGGAGCTCCGCCTGTCAGGAATTGAATTGGGCTCTTCAGTGGCCTTGCGCCGGGATAATTTGCCAACATGTTGAGTATCACCGGCGCACCGCACAAGTGCGTAACGTTGTGGCGATATATGGACTCGTACACAACGCGGGCATCGAACTTTCTGAGGCAGATATTGGTTCCGCCAACGGCAGCCATTCCCCAAGTGTAGCTCCAGCCATTGGAATGGAACATGGGCAGCGTCCAGAGGTAAACCGGCTGCTTCGGAACCGACCAATTGATCAAAGAATCGTATGTGATGATGAAAATGGATCTGTGAGAGTGCACCACACCCTTCGGCGACGAAGTTGTGCCGGAGGTATAATTCAGGGTCATGGGATCCCATTCATTTTCCGGCGAAACCCATTTGAATTCCGAAGTGCCTTTCCGCACCATAGCCTCGTACGTATCATGAATTCCTGCCATTGACACCAAGCCTTCATCTTTCTCGATGAGGATCATCAATGGAGGCCTCACTTTGGGAGGGAACAGAGAAATAGCTTCCAACACTACACCCAGGAGCTGGAAGTCAACAAAAACAAGCTTCGATTCACTGTGGCGTAGAATGAGGGAGACCGTCCTGGAATCCAGGCGAGTGTTGATGTTGTTGATTACATAACCAGCCATCGGCACCGCGAATTGGAGCTCGTACATGGCGGGAGTGTTCGGCGCCATTACCGAGACCACGCGACCTCTCTGGATTCTGAGAGAAGCAATGGAAGACGCCATTCTCAAGCACCGCTCATGCGTCTGAGACCATGTGTAGGACATGGAATTGTAGATAACTGAGATGCAGTCGCCATACACATTCGCTGCCCTCTCCAGAAACGTCAAAGGGGTGAGCGGACATGAATTAGCGGCGCTTCGCTTCAGCTCTTCCATGCCTGTGTAGATATCTCTCTCTGGATATGCGTAAC
This sequence comes from Primulina eburnea, assembly GCF_022965805.1. Classification (NCBI taxonomy): domain Eukaryota; kingdom Viridiplantae; phylum Streptophyta; class Magnoliopsida; order Lamiales; family Gesneriaceae; genus Primulina; species Primulina eburnea. The sequence goes on from NW_027331749.1 coordinate 43,677, forward strand.
TTTTGGGTGTACAGGTTGGGTTTTTATCTTACTCAGACGCCATGGGTTCTCTCTAGCCTCATTAATGGAATCACATCGAGAAGGATCACGGTTTGAAGGTGATTTCCAGAATTCCCATCGAAGAAAACAACATTTAAGGCAAATTGTTGCCCAACGAAAGCAGGTGGCAAATTGAATTAATTGGTAATTGATTCCATAATCTCCCATTATTATTTTATGGCAACATTTGTGTCTTTATTATTTATTACGTGTCCGACTTTTGCAACAACTCAATTTGTTATTATTGAGGAGCCGGAATATCAATTTTGCCATAGTTTCATTACAGCGTAATTCATCATTTTGTTTTATTCGTATCACTGCGTCATATATTTAATTCCACGACGCATTGCATGCTTTTTATACAAGTTAATTTTTTTTAAAAAATTAAAGCAAATTTTATTTTTTTATTGTTGATAAGTTTTTTCAACAAATTTACATAAATCTAATTTTTCACGTTAAAAAAAAAAAGGGGTCTTTGGTAAAGAACATGTCGATTCATTAATTAGGCCCAAATTTAATATATAGTACGTGTTTTATAATCTACTTAGGTATTGTTTGATACATGGGATAAGAGAGGGATTGATAAATAATCATCATTATCCCATGTTTGGTACATTTTTAAAAAGCTCATGATATTACATGGGATAAGAGAGGGATTGATAAATAATCATCATTATCCCATGTTTGGTACATTTTTAAAAAGCTCATGATAATATCATGGGCCCTTGATAAATAATTTTTTAGAAGGATAAATTATCCCTAATAGAAGGTGTGATAATTTTAATTTAATGATAAAATACACTACAAATGACTTAATTACCCTCAATTTATAAATGATTTTTATAAATCTATGCTAGTAGGTAGAAATTAAAATCAAATAAATATTTTATTTATTTTTATATATTATATAATATGATAATTATATAAATGAATTCGAGATAATTATATAAATAATTTTTATAAATCTCAATAAAATTATTAATACACTCGATTAACCTTAAAAATTAATATTTGACTTGACTCAAAAAATCAAGGGCTCAATTATCATATTATTAATTTATTATAATATATAAAATTAGGTAAAAATAATTAAATCATGCAAGTACTATCGGCACATGAACAGATAAAAATATGAATTCAAGCATCAACTTTGAAATTATAAAATTTATTATGATAAGGTTAATTTTGTCGTTACAATCTAATATATAAATTTAATCACTCTTATTAAAATCATACCAAACATTAAATATAATATCCTACATCTTATTTATCCTTAAATTATCCTTATATTATCTATCACATGTTTATCCTATCATGTGTACCAAACTATGCCTTAACCAATTACTAATCAGTTCACACAAGTTTCTTTTTTCTCCGTCACACCTGACATTAAAAGGGATATAAAATTTGTTGATTTTTTTAAAATAACATATTTTTGTGGAGTTTATAAATTTCTACTTACTTTTGCATAATCATACAAATTTCTAAAGATTTTCACAAAAAAATTTTGTAGATTTATTTTACATGACTTTTATTGACATTTGTAACTTTTTCATAAAACCTATGGATTTTGTAATTTATTGTTCTGATTTTTTCTAAATTTATTTGAACTAACAATTGAACGTGAATAACTTTTAATTATTTCAAATATTTCTCCCTCTCAGAATAATATTTTTACATATTGATTTTACAAAAAGCAACAAATAATTCAATACTAAATTAAGAGTGGGTCTTATATGAGACCGTCTCACGGATATTAATCTGTGAGACGGGTCAGTTCTACCCATATTCACAATAAAAAGTGATACTCTTAGCATAAAAAATTATACTTATTCATGGATGACCCCAAATAAGAGATCCGTTTCACAAATTCGACCCGTGAGACCGTCTCACACAAGTTTTTGTCCTAAATTAATTGTAATTAAACTTTAATTATTCAAGTCAATTCAACATGTTTATTTAAATAATTAATATTTTTAAAAAATACATAATAATAATTTTCAATATTAATAAATAATCAAATTGAAAATAATTTCGTTCCTTTTAGATAAGTTCTTGTATAAAAAATATATCAATTTTGTTTCTGATAATATATCATACAAAAATTAAACAAGACATTTATTTATATCCGAATATAAATAATAAGTATGTTCAAATATTTGTAGTTAGTGTAATTTTATTAAAAAAAATTAATATATATATTTTATTATAGTTATTTTTATATATGAGTGTTGATAAACTTTTAAAATTATGTATTAATCATATTATATATATATATATATATATATATATATATATATATATATATATATATATATATATATATATATATATATATATAGTTAATGAAAAAATATCATGTACAATAATTTTGAGTTATGATCAAAATCAATATATAGATTAACTAAAATTATAGAAAATAATTAAACATCAAATGTTTTTTAATAGTTAATAAAAAATTAAATTTTACTAATTAAAAATAATTATAATTTTCAATTAATAGGTCAATAAAATATTATAGTTTTTTGTTACGTAGTGTAATAAATTTTTAAATTTTTTTAATAAATCTAATTTTAAATTTTATGAAGTTTTGTGACGGGAATTCCAAAAATAAATGAATTATGCTAACAATTTTGATTTTAAACTATTGTTAGCAATAAAAAAAATATGTTTTTAAAAAATTACAAATAATAGAAAAATATATGGATTGGAAAAGAATGAAAATTAATGTTCGTAGAGTAGGTTTTTTGTGAGACAGTTTCACGAATATTATTTGTGAGACGATCAACCCTACCGATATTCATAATAAAAAGTAATATTTTTATCATAAAAATTAATATTTTTTTATGGATAACCTAAATAAGAGATATGTCTCACAAAATACGACCCGTGAACCGTCTCACACAAGTTTTTGTCATGTTCGTATCGAGAATGTGAGTTTGAGATATTTTTCAATTAAATGTACATCCAAATCTTTATGTTGAATCAAATACATTTTTTGACATTTTATTGTGGTACCTTATCTTTAATTATTGTACTCATCAGAATTTCATGTAGTCATTAAAAGTCTTTTGACATTTGAATATCTATAGACTTTTGTAGAGTTTTTAAAAGTCAAGTTTTAATATCACATGACTTTTAATTTTTACAAAAGTTTACAATGAATACAACTAAACTTTTATAGAATACATAAAAGTCTAGATTAAATACTTCTTTTAACCGATTTAATCGGAAATTTAATTTTGTATGGAAGTTTATTTTAAAAGGAAAATTAAGTAGATAAGGACGATCCGGTAAAAATGTTTGACCATTTATATTAACAAATTATTACCATAAAACTTCCGAAATCAACATATGTAAGAAAAATACCATAATATAGATGAATGGACAAGGAGGGAGACACAGTGCTTAAAAATGTTGGATCGATTTTATTTATATGAGTTTATATGTGATTTGTTGGTTGTCAATTAAGTTAAGCTCAAAATTAAAGTGATCAATTAAAGTTTTGGTTATTGAGATTTAATATATCTAATAGGTTGTTGACTTTTAATGTGTAGATGCATAAATGTAATTTCTATTTTTATGATATACTAAAACAGAAATATCCGAAGATAATAATATATATTATTTATATACGTGTCAAGGTCCCCAGATTGCATGACATCACGTTTCTTATTTTATTACTAATTAAGAAACTAGTTCAGATGAGAAAATTAAATGATTCTATCAAAGAAAGAACACATTTATGACTTCAGATAAGCTTCCGCTTAAGTTTTCGATCAAATTATTAATGATTTAGTATAATTAATTTTGCGGTTTACAAATTTTCCCAACATAAAAACTACAAATAATAAAATATTTAAATATTTTAGGATTTGTTGGCATCCTAACATGTCTGTAAGAGTCATCTTTCCGCCATAAACAAACTTAGACTAGCTAGTTGATGTATACAAAGAACGCATGGGTTTGGACATCGATTTCATCATCAACGTATTTCATTTTGAAAAAAATTGTTAGAAAAATAAGAACATAAAATCAGAAAAACCAACATGTTTGGTGATCGAGAAAATGTTGTCAAATTCTACAGCAAGATCCGAGCTAAATCACTCCAACAGCCGCACAAAACAACATAAAAATTATTTCAAGACGCAAAACAAAAATGGCGTCACAAATCTCACCTCAGCAAGTGAAGATCTTTGCACAAACACCTCTTGAGAAGTATGTCGAGATTCCGCAGCCGCCAAATGTAGAGAGATTTTTGCAGTTGCAAAAGCCGAATTAGGGATGTAAATGAACCAAGATGCTAGCGAACTATTCGGAGCTTAGCTTGATAAAAAACTCATTCGAGATCATACATTAAACTTATTGAACTGAGCTCGAGCTCGATTTCGAGCTTGACAATTTTATCGAGTCTATCTCGAGCTTAAGGATATTAAGCTCATTAGCTCAAGAGACTCTTCGCGAGCTCGAGCTTAGCTTATTTATATGACTCGAGCTCTAGCTAGAGCTCGGCTAGTTTGTTGGATCGTGAGTGTAAAATAACTTAAGTATTGAAAAATAACTTACATTGTCTCACATCAATATCTAAATGAAAAATAAGAGATCGAAAAGCTATAAAATGAAAGGATACCCTCTTAAATTCCCATATCATAGTCAGCCCTTTGGCTAAGAATGCCCGACGAGCTCGTAAAAGAGCTTATGATCTCGAAAATGAGATTGTTTAAAGAACTAGAAAATGATCCCGCTTAACGAGCCTAGCTCGTGTCTACTCATTAAACATAATAAACAGGTTACTAACGAACCGAGCTCGAGCTATTCATGAGTTTAGTAATTTCAAAACGATCCGAGATTGAGCCTAATGATAAAATCTCGAATCGAGCTCCAGTCGAGGTCGAGCCTATATTTACCTTAAACAAGTTGAGCTCGAGCTTGATTCGTCTCGACTCGGCTCGTTCACATCCTATGACGAACAAATTTGAGGAGAATGAGGTGTGTTTAGGGTTTAGACATTTTTAAATATGGAGGTTAATTGTGTCAGTTAATTGTGGTATTTTTTCACGTATCCTTAGCTCATCACACCTACTCAAAAGGATGCCTTCTCCACATGGAGAAGCATTTATCACATGCTTATTGAATTATGATGGGCTTTTTAAAATAAACCGAGCATGAGATGATGGATGATAATTTATCGATGGCTCACTTTTCAAGTGTACCAAACTATGCCTAAAACTATAGATATTGAGAGATCAATCAAAATTAGTTGAGCTTTGATACAATTAGACTAATTTTGTTCTACTATCATGAACGATATCAATAATTGATACAAAATATTATGTATGAGAACGTAATATCCATATATCATATATTATATAGATGTCAAATGGATGTTTATTAAGTATCATGAGATATTGTGATCACTTTTATAACGATTTGTTTTATTCATTTTTATAAAGTAAGATTATATATATGAAAGAATTGTTAAATAAACTCATTATATAATCATGTTCATGTAAGATTGGGCCTAAATCTCGAGATAATGGATCAAAGATTATTATAATTCGAAACATGGGGTGATAAATTCTATACGAGGCAAATTACTAGCTTTACATGAACCACATCTTAAGTCTACGGAACAAAGTTCTACACTCCATCTCTTTATAGAAGTTGCTTCTCGACTGCTGGTAAATAAATTTTAAAAAGATTTTTTTTGAGTAATTCTATCTAATTAATGGAATATTTGATGATACAATGATTTTTACTCATAGAATATTTGGTTCACGAGATCTCCCCAAGGACACTTTTAACATCCAGGGGTCACAGACCGACCATAGAACTTTGTTAAATAAGAATAACACATTAACTGTCGGTTATCAAACTCCGACAAAGATGAACATTAATGAAAAACCGTACTTCATTTGTTGTTCTTATTCGAACACATTTGGTATTGTGCTATAATTTTATTTGACATTTGGATCGATCATTGATGAGTGGTGTTGCGACGAGGTCGTTGAGTTTTGAAGAATTAGTGATTTTAATACCCTTATCTACATGCATCTCAAATAATTTATAAGAGTTTACAATAAATTATAACATCTTCGATCAACAAATTTTTAATGAAAATGAATGTATAGTAAGATTTTTTTATAATGAAAAAGGAAACGCCATAGTTGCTACAATTCATGCGGTCATTGTCGGAAGACCTATGATTGTATCTCAAACGTGTGGGGAGGAAAAAGGTCATTCATTGGAACAAAAAATGTGTTGACCCGCAACTTACGTCAGCAGAATGAGAGTCAGTTTATGCTACATCGAGAGTAAAACTTTTAGTTTTTGTTTTATACAACATGATCATCCATTTGAAAATAAAAAATTTAAAATCGATAATTACTTTTTTTACTTTGAAATGATATATAGATCAATCATCTTGAACAAACACACAAATAGACTCCCGGTATGCCAAAAATATAGACACGAGATGCCCTGTTGGTTGATCTCACTAGAGATGTAATCGAGTCGAGTCGAACCGAACTCTTGAATGTTTGAGCTTGGTTCGTTTATAATCGAGCCGAACTCGAGATTTATTTAACGAATATATGCAAGGCTCACGAGCTTATTCAAACATTTTATCGAACCTAAACAAGCTTAATAAATATGAATTATACATTTAAATTTTCATTAAATTAATTAAAAAGTAAATTATATATTTAAAAAAAATATATTATTTTTATTAAAATTTGTAAATTTATTATAATAAATAAATTTAATAGATTTTTCTATATATTTCATAAATAATATGCAAAATCAATAAATCAAATATCAAAACATTATTCACGAACTTACCAACAAATATGTTCACGAGTTAACGAGCCGAATACTGTAAAGCTTGAGCTTTGTTTGTTTATCTTAACGAACCTCATCAAACGAGCTCAAACGAACTTTTATCGAATCGAGCTTCAAATAACTTACAAACGATTTGGTTCATTTATATCCCTATATCTCACCATTCCCCTCCCCTAGGTCTAGGTTCGAGTCTTCTTTGTAATAATAAAAAAATGATAGACACGAATCCCAACAACATTCCTCGTTGTTCACCTGAAACAAAGGGCGAATTTTGAGGAAAAGCAAGGTATAAAATAATGTAACTTTGGCAGAAATCTAAGCAAAAGGAATACTTTTCAAACGGGGTGATGTGGATAACGGCGCGGGTGTCAACCTCGTGGGTGGGGGGTTGTTTCAGTTACTTAAAAGCAAACGCCACCTTCTTCATCCTTCCTTCACGTTTTGTTTTCTTCCCTTTTTTTCCAGTGTTCCTAACTTTCAATCCAAATCATACAATTCAGTAGTGAAAATACCTTTACAATCATGATACATCCTCATTATTATGTCCATATCCAGCTTTTCCCCGTTGTAACAATTTTGCTATCTCCATTTTCCTGCGTTTTCTCTTTGCTCTGATGCTGTTTTGATTACTCTGCGTCTTTCTCCGCCATCCGTTTTGCTATCTCCATTTTCCTGCGTTTTCTCTTTGCTCTGATGCTGTTTTGATTACTCTGCGTCTTTCTCCGCCATCCGTTCATCATAAGCAAGGATATACGAAATGGGTTCTTTGGCAAATATTAAACAGACTGGTTTTGAACTGTATCTATTGCTATTCATTTTCCTTGCAGGGATTAGCTCATCTTGTTCGTCTAAGGTAAATTTTGTTCAAGTTTTCCCAATCTGGGATTGTAAATGTATTGATATTGAAGATGTTAAAAAGTGATGGTGTCTGTTTTCTACAGTTGTATGTGGTGTACATGGGCAGCAAAGGTAGTGCCGACCCAGATGATATTTTAAGGCAAAACCATCAAATTCTTTCAGCTGTTCATGGAGGAAGGTTAGTTTTCGTACTACGTTTCTCGATTTTTTGGTATTTTCCCCCATCTTTGGACTAATTGATCTCTTTTTTGTTCTTGATGCCAATACATGAATTGCTGCAAAACGCAGTGTGGAGCAAGCAAAGGCTTCTCATGTTTACAGTTATAGATATGGTTTTAGGGGCTTTGCTGCCAAGTTGACTGATCAACAAGCTTCTGAAGTCGCAGGCAAGCGCTCTATTTTGCAACTAAAGGGAACTTTTGTCAAATTCCTGGTGAAAAGATTGGCTAATGATTAGAAATATATATGGGGTCACAATAATTAACCGAACATGATTCAATTCAGTACTAATCTTATCGTTGCTCCTCAGAAATGCCCGGAGTGGTATCTGTGTTTCCCAATACAAAAAGGAGTGTTCACACCACACATTCTTGGGAATTCATGGGACTCAATGCCGAAGAAACTATGGAGATCCCAGGTTATTCTACCAAGAACCAAGTTAATGTCATCGTTGGATTTATTGATACTGGTGAGTCCTTAAATGCATTACAGAATAGTATGGAACGAACACTTGCTTTTTTATGTTTTTTTTTTGTGGTTTCAAAGCATCTGCCAAATTTAGTTTTCTTTTTTATTGTTTACATTATTGTCTGTTTGACAGACTGCCATGACTGAATGAGTTAAAGGCTACTGAGAGATAACAATTAAATATTAAATTTTACCTAGTAAATGTAGTTTTAAAACTATATTTACTCTACTCCAAAAGATTTATTTTTCATCTGATATCATCATTATATCACTTGGTTTGCGCGATCCTTGCTACTGTGTGTCGCCTTGCTGAAAAAATCCGATATCATACAAAGTGCATCTTTTTCCCTACGGAGAACTAGTAAATTTTCTTGGATAATCAAAATTCACTCTTGCTCTTTCCGCTTCTTGTAATCTAAAAATTAAATATTGGGATTTACACAAGGCCATTTATATCTCAGGAATTTGGCCAGAGACCCCAAGTTTTAGTGATGTTAACATGCCCCCAGTGCCGGATGGATGGAGGGGGCAATGCCAAGCAGGGGAAGCATTCAACATTTCTACATGCAACAGGTTTATATAATTTTAATCCTACCGTCACATATTATTGGATTTCTTATCTTCTTTAATTAGAGTTGAAGGTCTGATGACTTTGTCTTCCTCAAGGAAATTGATTGGGGCCAAATACTACCTGAGTGGCTACGAAGCCGAAGAAGAATCGGATGAAACTATGTCTTACAAATCTCCAAGGGACAGCTCTGGCCATGGGAGCCACACAGCTTCAATTGCTGCTGGTCGTTATGTTGCTAACATGAATTACAAAGGGCTGGCAACCGGTGGAGCTAGAGGTGGAGCTCCAATGGCTCGAATTGCTGTATACAAGACGTGCTGGAGCTCGGCTTGCTACGATGTTGATTTGTTGGCTGCATTTGATGATGCGGTAAGAGACGGTGTGCATATTTTATCTGTTTCCTTGGGGTCAGATGAACCTCCGATGGATTATTTTAGTGATGCCATCTCTGTGGGATCGTTTCACGCTGTTAGCCATGGGATAACTGTGGTTGCCTCAGTTGGAAACAAAGGAAATCCGGGTTCTGCAACAAATCTTGCTCCTTGGTTGATCACTGTGGCAGCATGCTCAACAGATAGGGATTTTGCATCGGATATCTTTCTCGGAAATGGAGCTCATTTCTTGGTAACTAGATTAAAACCCTTAATTGGTTGTAATAGCAAAGTTAAATCTTTGATACTCTGTGATTTCAACCATTTTAATCTCAAATAGGGTGAAAGTCTGAGTCTAGCGAAAATGAATATCTCAAGAAGGATCATCTCCGCTTCTGAAGCTTATGCGGGATACTTCACTCCTTATCAATCCAGGTGAATCAAAAGGTAGTTTGTTTCGTGTTCAATCTTGATATTAAACCTCCATCTGAAATCTCAAGTTATATTAGTCTTTCGTGTTCATCATACTAGCTACTGCTTGGATAGCTCTTTGAATAGTACGAAGGCCAAAAATAAAGTTCTGGTGTGCCGACATGCTGGGAGCTCAACAGAGTCGAAGCTGGCAAAAAGCGTGGTTGTTAAAGAAGCTGGAGGAGTTGGAATGATTCTTATAGATGAAGAGGATAAAGATGTTGCTGTCCCTTTTGTAATTCCAGCAGGAATTGTTGGAGAAGAAACTGGAGACAAGATTCTATCATACATAAATAAAACACGGTTTGTTCTGTCCCAAAGAATCTTAATGATTTTCTTGAATTTCTAAATCCATTTTCACTGATTGAGTTATGGAAACAGGAATGCTACCTCGATGATTCTTTCTGCCAAGACTGTTTTAGGATCCCATATTGCTCCACAAGTAGCATCCTTTTCTTCAAAGGGTCCGAATACATTAACTCCTGAAATTCTTAAGGTAACATTCATTCTTCAGATTCTTCTTTTCTACGTTCTCTTTTCGTTCTCTTTTTGTATAGCCAGAAATACCAAGTTACTGCCCTTTAGTTAGTCAATCATGAAGCAAGAAATGTTTACACTTAAGGTTTCCCTTTAACCGGTTCTCATTCCTGCCTTGCACGTGTACCAAATTTGTAGCCTGACATAGCGGCACCTGGATTGAATATCTTGGCATCCTGGTCTCCGGCAATTTCAAAAATTAATTTCAACATACTTTCTGGAACTTCAATGGCTTGTCCCCATGTAACCGGAATTGTTGCCTTGATAAAAGCCATCCACAAGTCTTGGTCCCCATCTGCCATCAAATCTGCACTCATGACTACGGGTAAAAAAAGAAAAGAAAAGCTTAAAGCAAATTTCTGCTTAAAAGATGCATGTGTGAGCATCACGATTTTTTAATGAAGAATCTAAGTATACAAAGTTTGGTGCAGCTACTATGCTGGACAAGCATCGGAAACCAATTACAGCTGGCCCAGATGGACGAAAGGCAAATGCATTTGATTTAGGCTCTGGTTTTATAAACCCAAGAACGGTTCTGGATCCAGGTCTAATTTATGATTCAACACCCACAGATTACAAAGCGTTTCTCTGCTCCATCGGTTATAGCGAGAGATCTCTTCGTATGATCACAGGAGACAACAGCACTTGCAGTCCAACCTTCGCAACACCATCTAGCCTTAACTATCCCTCCATTACGGTTCCCAATCTGAAAAAGACGTTTATGATCAGTCGAACGGTGACTAATGTGGGAGGCCCAAGAAGTATCTACAGAGCAGTAGTGTTTCCTCCCGCAGGGATAAATGTTACCGTAGTGCCTAAAAGACTTGTCTTCACAAGGTATTTGCAGAAGATGAATTTCACCGTGAAGTTTGAGGTAACAGGTCCGGTTGAAGATTACGTTTTCGGGTCCTTGTCATGGAGGAACAAAAGATCTTGGGTTACCAGCCCCTTGGTTGTGCGGGTTACACGTTCCAAGTTAAGTTTAATGGCTTAAAGGGGCCTCATTTTAAACAACTGGGAAATGAGGTAATCTGGTTGCCAATTCAAACCTGATTGATTGATGGATTTCAAGATTCAACTAGCCTACTTCTTGCAATTGTACTGCTGTGTCCATTGTACAGTTATATCAGCTATTTTTTACTTCTTTCACCTATCAAATTTCATTTTCTGGTAAATTTTGCGAAAGCAGTGTTTGCCCAGTTGGATTTCCTACGAAACAATATTGAAAGGTTATTTGGGAGCAAACTACAAATTTCTTTGTTTTTTTTTTTGGCAAGTAAAGCAAACCACTTTTTTTTTTCGAGAAGCAAACCACAAATTTGACAACATTTATTCTGTATATAGTCTCACATATGACATTATACTTTGTGTATTACAATTTAGCATATCACAAAATTATTAATGTCCACTAGATTACTACTAAATTTAGCATGGCATTAATAATTTAATCTAGTATCACATATGCCATGCACCGCCGCCACCATGCTTTTAAACTATCTTTTTGAAAAATACAAGGTTCATTTAATACATTATTAATTAATTAAGAATTCTATATAAATTTATAATAATACTTAAAAAGTTCGATTAATTGTGGACATTAATAATTTAATAGTTATTACTGTAATAAAAACTCCTTTAAATAGTTTCTCTGAGTTTATCAACTTTTAAAAAGAGAAAAATGAATATATAATAAGCATTAGTTAAAATAACATAGCTAAAAATATATAAATCAAATATCAATTTCAATAGAAATAGAGAATATTTCGACTATCTGATAAATTACAATTAGTATCATAAATAAAATTTTGTATTGACTAATTTATACCATCAATTATATTTATACAACTTGTCAATCACCTGACGTTAAAATCCCCCATTAAAGCCGGAAGCGCCCCGGGTTTAGCAATGATCAAAACTTTGCCATGATACAAAAATGTTTCCCAGTTGCAACACTAAACATGGATCTAGCACTCGAATTTTCAATGAATTTCAGAAGAAGCCTGGATTTTAGAAAAGTTACAGTAAAAGATAATCACTGAACTTTATGAAATCAAAAGGTAAACTGACCTCCAAGTTTATGGAAAAATCCCCGAGCCAAAAATATACCGAGATTCTGGACGAAAAACGAACTCGAAACTTAAGCAATATGCTGTTCCATCCTCAAACCATCAAGACTCAGTTGCGTGCCTTTAGAAATGTTTTACCAGCAGAAGAAGCAGCATTCCGCAAATCCTCCATGGCCACCTGAATGCGTTCTGAAATAATTTTATATAGACATCTTTGTGCTGCTTCATCGAGTCCACAAGGAGTGGTGTTGGGCCATCCAACACTAGAAAACGATAAATCCCTTGACATCTCTACAGCCCTTGGCTTTAATTTAGGGATGTCGAATATCATTGGTTCACCGATAACTATCCTTATCTCCCTGTTCCACAAGGGAAAAGGAGGTCTTCTTCCAAAAATATACTTCTCGGGCATCACCTGTAAATACAATAGAGGAGAGAGGAGATAAATTAGGAGCAATTACAAATATCAACCATTAGATACACAGATTAATTGCCCCCCACCATGAAAAAAAAGTTCGATAAAATCTAAAAAGTTTCATCAATTAGGTGCTATTATCATTGAAAAAGTGTAGAATCAGTTTTGAATACCACTCTCTCATGAGCCAGACTGTTTATAAACAAATCACTAGCACAAGTACCAAAATTATATGCAGCATTTTAATAGTGAAATCCACCTTACATACGATATCTATTGCCAGAAGTAAATTTGCAACTCTCTCGAGAATGCCAAGAAAGCCCAACCCTGTTTTTCATGGGAACTCAAAATTTTTTCGTCGGCCAAACTGACTCCTATGTAGGTGACTCAGATATAGAGTGGGTATTATTAGTGAATATCATTCATACACACAGAATAATAGGTTCCATATAGAAAGCAAAACAAAGACGGACATAAAAGGAATTCTCCTGGATAAACTAAGGGCGTGATTTGAAAGACATTTCTAACATAACTGATATTTTCCAATTATGTTCAGTTGTTATATAAATTATAAATAAGTAGTCCTTCACGGAGAATCTACATGTGTTATTATTGTTATTATTATTAAAAAACCAGTCCTTTGTTTCCTCAGTTATCACTTTTGATGCACCAGCAGTTTGTTCATCTCAGTACTACATGGTATAATATCTCAATTCAATGTTTTCCTCATTGATTCAACAATATGAAACATGTGAAATTCACATCCCTGATCAGTATGCAAGCAAGTCATCATAGTTGACATTGATAAGACATTAAAACAAAAAAACTGCCTCCAAACCTCAATACCCAGCAGACTAAGATGATGTTGACCTCATGCAAAGAAGATAGATCAACCGGTTTTAATACAAAAAGGAAAGCATGATCGTTGTACAAAGTAAGAAATGAAAAGGCACAAATTTTTCAATGGTAGGGATCACTTTAGACTTTTGACAAGAAGGATTACCTTGTCAAAACCATTATGAACTATAGGCAAAACTATTGGAGTTATGGGGGCTCGAACAATGAGACTGGCAGTCCCCCACTTCAATCTTCGTATAGGTGCATCTTCTTGACACACTTTTCCCTCTGGAAATGTATGCAACTGTTTGTTTGAGTTGAGAGAGAAAAACTTCAGAACTATAACTCAATCCAGACAAACCACTAACCGAAGGCTCAGAACAGACACTGGGCAATAATTTCATTTTGTGCCCACGGTATTTGTATTCCATGGATTCGTGTAAGCTTACTACATGCCAGATTTACAGCAAAACAAACATCAAGTATGACAATACACACGAGTCACTCCAAATCATTCCCTTACTTGAGCATTACAGATTCCACCAAAATCGTCATCATCGGATAAAATTTTAGCGGTTGAAGCTATAAGATATATTAAGTAGTTACAAACAGGAAATGCCTAACGTTGACTTCTTTAGTCGTTAATCCCTGCACAATAGTATACACATTTCATGCACAAATCCAAGATATTTATCACAGTTGTTTCACATATGATTGTTTCTGCATTCAGGAAACCTTGAGTGAGTTTGTACGATCAAGTACAGGAGGTATATTTTCAAATATGTAGAAAAAGAACTGAGTGAATAGAGAACCCAAGATCCATCTCTCAAGTAGTCAAGAGCCTCATTCATATGCTCCTGATAGATTCCAGCTCCCCTTGTTATCGGAATACATTTACCTATAAAGTTTACACTCGATGAATTAGACAAATTCGAATTCATATCACAAAATTTGAAGAAATCAATACTAACTTACCACTATAATAGAGTTAAATAAGATAAAATAACAACAGAAACAACTTTGCGTGTGTAATTTCAAGTTTCTGGTGGGTTTGATTCTCAACTTAAATGTCCGTCTTCAACAATAATATGCATGGTGATTAATATCTTAAACAATTTAACCTAATCGAAAATAATAGAAAAGAGACATGCCATTTAATCGTTAAGACGGAGTCGGACTAGTGTCAAAGTATACGAGTCACCCGCAGACAACCAGCAGTAAAATCTTGAATAAGAGACATCAGTTTCCAAATATCAGAACCACGGGATGTTTTGATATATTCATCCTAGAGTCAAATCTCCAGTTTTTTCTGGTGAGCTTTAGTTACAAGTTCAAGTTCTTGATTAAAGTAGCCGAACCATTCACAACTGAGTTTGTAAAAAAGTCTGAATCAGAACAATATAACAGTCGTTGTGATGTAGTTGTGGGCATGAAGTATAATAAATAGCCACATCACTCATTCATCAATCAAGGAACCATTGAAACATGAAAAAAACGCACCAAGTCGGAAGAAATACGACAGCATGGAATTTTTGAAGCATATGTCTTCTGCAGCTAGTACCCATCTACCTAACTTTGGGTCCGTGATTGGGAAATCCTTAAGCCCCCACATCAACGGGTCATCCATCCTGGATCAATAGAAACTGTAATAAGTTGAGAACTTGATTCTTGCTGCATGATTCGAGATAAGAATATCATTCCAGTGTTAAATCCAATAAGACGATATAAGCATTACATTCTAAAGATACAAAATGCATAGAAACCAAATGTTTCAGTGACATTCACTACATGATTCGAGATACGACTGTTATTGCACTGTAAAATCCAACTAAATAACATAAACATTACATTCTTGAAGAACAGTACACAAGAAACCAAATCTTTCAACGAGACTTGTAAGCTGATTGCTAGATTTCTTGCCCCCAAAGGTCGTCGTTATTAGGGCTATTCAATAAAAATTCATGGAGATAGTAATAAACTCGATGAATGCAAAGATCCAGAGGTTCTACCACCAGAAGTAATCAACTGTCCAAATTAACATGCTTTTTCAATAAAACTCGACTCCTGAGAAAGCAGGATCAAATTCAAATCACCAGAAGTAATCAACTGTCCAAATTAACATGCTTTTTCAATAAAACTCGACTCCTGAGAAAGCAGGATCAAATTCAAATCGAAAGGGGTCCTTTCTTTATTTCGAAAAGAAAATTACATAGAGAATGACTGACGTTGACATGTGATTGCTGACAGTGAGTAACGGGACGCCGGAAGGGCGGGATCGGACGAGGCGGAGAAGGGTTTCGACGTTGTAAACTGTGGTGGTATTGAACAGATTCACTACTGCCTTCGAGAGTGCTCCCACGGCCAAGAACACTAACTTCCGAGGTACTCCACCCAGGTGGTCCGCTCTCGCCGCCCACTCCATCTTCCTCATCCCGCCGCCGCCGACGTGACCGTTTTCCAATTTTTTGATTTCTTGTGGTTTTTTTCCAAATTAAATAATATAAATAGTAAAAGATTTTGATTAGAAAAAAAAAATCCTATTAATAGTAAGCCGGGCCCTTCTTCTAATTTTTTTTTTTCAAAAAAATCTTAAATTATATTTTTTAATTATACTTATTATTAATTCATTAAAGTTACTTTTAGTAATAATTTATTTCTTACTAATTTTAATAATAAATTTTTTTATAAAAAATCTGTTTTCGTCTTATTCTTGATTTATTTCTTATTAATAGTTTCATTTAAGGAGTACGTGAAAGAATTTCTAGTTATTTTGAAGTGATGTTTTTAGATATTACTAGGTAGGGACACCTCAATTCTTGAGGTGTCTTACCCATATTTATAGATTAATATGAGTATTTATATTGTTTCTATAAAATAATTAATTATGTGTGTATATTTGTACAAGTCGTATTTAACAATGTAATTTTAAAAATTATATGTATTATGTGTATATTATTTTTTTACTTTCCGTTATAACAATATTCATACATTTAGCATTTCAAATTGACCTAACAAAATAAAAAAAAATTGAGAAAACAAAAAATTTAAACGAATCAAATATTGATTAATTTATACATATACATTATTATATAGCTTTTGTAGCAATAACTATATCACATATATTCGAATAAATCTTAAAAAACTATTATTTAAATTTCGTAATAATTATATTACATATATTCAAATAAATCTAAAAAAACAAAATAGATAATATATATATAACTACCAAGAAATACCAATCCAATGAAGAAAATAACGAACACTGATTCTACTCATCCGAGTATCATATACAGAGGATGTCATTTGGAGACCATAACTCTTTCAGCGCCACAATCAAGGGTGACTTGTGGAATTCAATCAACCAAGTCTCTTCTTCTGAAAGCCACTCAAGAGTGCATACGAGAAGCAAAAAGCCTTCATCCGAGGAACGTAGATCCACCAGGAACTCTCCATATAGCAGCACACTATGTACAAATCACTGGAAATTCCAGGTACATTAACACAAGCCTGAAAGAAGTATAGGAAAGAAATCTGGAAGCAAAATCTAAATCCAAGCAAGAGAACCTCGGTCATTAGCAGCTTGAGGATGGCCTCTAGTGGGGTGTAGGTGTTCTGTTAGCATTGAGTTCCTACGTCCACAAACAGACACCATATGAATATTGGTATATAAAATCTTGTTTACTCAAACAAAAGACGAGATTTAGAAACAAGAAGTAAGAGATAACTGAAGCACCTGCATCTACGTGTCTTTATATGGCATGCGGGAGAAGTCTCTGGAGATGAAATTGCCGGGGGTAGTTGGTGAATTAGTTTTGGAACAACAACTAAATCTCTGCCCAATACCAAGATAGCACCAGCATTATTTGAAGTACCTGAAGAAACAAACCAAAAAATGAACAAGTCAAACTTTAGAGGATAAAGTCGATGTACGAGCGAATATACATCCTATCATCATGTAAATCCATCAAAGCCTTTCAATGCATTCCCAAGAATGTTGGTTCCTCGCAAACAGCTTGGTCTCCAGTTCGTACACCTAGGAGCAACACCCAAAATACTTGGATTGAAAAACAATTATATAAATACTCCCGAAAAAAGAAAACAAGTACATGAACAGAGAAACCCCATCTAAACCTTAATTTTGATAAATAAAAAAACCAACACACCTAGAACAAATAAAATTTCGGTAATTAATTCAAATTTCCAGAATTAACGCACCCCACCAAATTCGATATAAATAAACTGGAGGATACAAGTTGAAACTAACCATTTACAACTGAAAAATCATTCCATTTTTTCATAAAGTACACATCTTTAAATATTTGACAAACCCATAATTGATAAAACTGAAGCAAGATTAGCTTTTTTTTTAAAGCGAGAAGATAAGTACCATATCGGAAGAAACTTACCTCGAACATCGACAAAAGCCGAGCGGTGGAGAGAAGAAAGCCGAAACCCCGAACAAAAGCAGGAGAAGAGCGCAGCCGCGGTGGAGAGGAAAAAACAGAAGCCCCAAACAGAAGCAGGAGAAACGCAAACATGAGAAGCAAAGAACGGAGTAGACACGCTTTGTTGTCGGCGCTTCTCTGATGCGGTGGACAGAACCAAGGCTTCAAAACAACAAAAAAGGGAAGAGTAACCTAATATCAGCTTTCTAAGTAGCACAACTGGAAACATAACAGAAGGCAAAACTTTTTAATAGAAGCTATTCCAACCTTAACGAATGAAAAGATCACGGAATATTCTCTTCAGATATGCATAATCAGGTTTGTCCTCAAAACGCAGTGCACGACAATAATGAAAATAAGACGCAAACTCAGTTGGATAACACCGGCAAAGCGACTGGCCAAAAGTAACTCAATTGTTAACCCAGCATATAATTATTAAAGAGTGCATCCAACTATAATGTTCATCGCAAATTACCTCAATAGAAGTTGAAACCTTTTTCTCGCTATTTTTTTTCATATTTCTGCTTCTTAGTGTCAGCTTTTAATCACTGCCAAGGAAGATTATGCAGTACATGTGTCATATAATAGCTCCGTGCAATTTAAGAACCAAGATGACACGATTTTAAGTAATACTTACGTTCCTCTCAAAAAGTACATAAGGACATATCCAAGTGATTCCAAATCATCTCTCCTACTTTACTTTGCTCTAAGAGCACACGAACAAAAATTCAACAAGTGGGAATTTGAATAACATGAATTTATGAATAAAAAAGATAAAAGGGTAGAAAACAATCACTGACCAATGCCCAGGTGAGTATTCATGCTGGCATATCGTGCGGTTCCAGTTAAGTTTTTGTTCTCCCTGCAGTCAAGATGGATGTAACTCAATATAGATTAAAAAACAATCACATATTCAGAAATACAGATTTCAGAAAACAATATCCATCATAGAATTGCATATGACATGGCCTGCAAATGAAAACTGAGAAGCAAACAAGTTGATTTGTATCACATGTATCTATTTTCTAGATTAGTCAGAATACATTTTTGTGAATGATTGTATGTTCCGTCGATAAGCCACTGGAAAAGGAAAATTTAATCAACGAAAAACAATTGTAGTAAACAAATTTGGCCAAGTAATTTTCACTCTGCAGTTATGAGTGTAATTTATACGTATAAAAAATGTAGGAATATGAATTGGTGATTAGCGTACAACATTCAAGGGCCATCAAATCATGTAGGACCATGGAGCTATGCGCCTCGAGATATCTCAAAGAGCTAAAAATCCTCTAAACCAACTTAACACAATGTGAAAGCGAAACAGAAAAGGAATATCAACCCTTTCAAATTTGCAGCACAGATGCAACAAGTGGCATCTTCGCAAAGGTTACCAACAAAAAGAAACTGATTTTAATCTAACATGTAAGGAATATGTTGGTGGGTTGAACTGTCTCTGTATTTCTTAGCCAGACCAAAATCAATGACGTACACCTGGCATCATTGTCAAATTAGCATAATACATCAGATATATATATGTTCTAATAGAAATGTCCAAATAAAATGAAGAACAGCAGCAAGCAGTTGCCTGATTTGCACGTCGTCCCAACCCCATGAGGAAATTATCTGGTTTGATATCCCGATGTAGGAATGACTTAGAATGGACAAACTCAACGCGATTGATCTGACACTAATATATGACAACTTATTACAGGGTCAACAATTTTATTAAAACGTTGCTAAAAATCTTATTCGTAAATTAGTAATGTGATCCAAAACAACATGTAATAAAGGACTGACCATTTGATCTGCAAGCATGAAAACCGTCTTCAGAGAAAGTTTCCTACTTAAAAAATTGAATAGATCCTCAAGGCTGGGCCCAAGCAAGTTCATAACTAAAACATTGTAATCACCTTCCACGCCAAACCATTTTACATTTGGTATCCCAGCTGAAATTTGATGAATATCATGGAGTTAGAACCATCAAATATAGTCAGTGAGAGAAGTCCACGATTCGAGCAACAACAGTAAGAAAATTGTTAATAAAGTAATACTTCCGCCTGTAGAATTCTATACAAATTTGACTCATAAAGCAATTGAGGATGTTTTGTCTTCACAATTTACTGCAGATGTCAGAAAACAGAACTCGTCAAAAAGAGAGATTTCAAAATATACAACCACTCCTTAAAAACAATGATAAAAAGGAAAACAAGTGGGAATAAGGAACTTAAAACAAACAAGTGTAAATGGTTTCTTAAAAACAAATAGTTGAAAGCTTGGTATCACATTTTATTCGTTAATTCTCAACCAATCAACAATAGCTATGCATATCCCATTCTGACATACACTTATGGAGTCAACAGGCACATAACGATCAAAGATTTTAAGAGACACACTCTAGCTTTTCCCCTACGCAAATGTGCTTGCACGGAATATTGTTGAATTACTACTCATAAAAAGAACTAAGAAACACTTTTCATGATCCGCCATCAACATATAAACTCTTAACGAGACACAATAAACAGTTTGAACTCCACCAAACAAATATTGTCTGATCAACAACTTGCTCACATAAATTATCAATGCGCATTATCAAATCTAGTTTTCCCACTGCGTGCTCCGATTGGTTTTTTAAGAATTATATATAAGAATAATTTAGTTATTTTAAAAAATAAGAACAAAAGATATGAAGAAAAATTTATGAATTACACATCATTTATATATAGGGACAATTGCGAACGTTTTCTACACAACGGAAACAATAAAATATAATCTGAAAAAATTCGTTAAAATTAATCTAATTCGTAAAACATGCCATTTTCTGTAAAGTAAAGGTTCTTGAGGAGGTTAACACATAAGAAGCTTATCAATGCCAAGAAGGGAGAACGCAACGCAAAAGAGTTAAGCCCGAGAAACTGTAACAAGAAGGAGGCAGACAACACAACAGGTAAACTTTGTTTGCTGGACTTTGGTCGGTGCAATGGTGGGAAGACAAAGACCGAGGCTCCCAAACGAAGGAAGAAAATAGGAAAACGATGAAGCAAAGAAGGAAGCCAAACCCACTTGCAGTGCGTAAAGATTGGAACTTGACCTAACTCAACCTCAAAAGCTAGCTCAAGGGAGGAGGATTGTCCAAACCAATATATGCCACTCAAAAGTTATTTATCTAACCGACGTGGGACATTTAACACACCCCTCTCACGCCCAGGAATGAACATCTGGAGCGTGGAGTTTACAAATGACCCAATTATGGGCAGAACGGGTGACCTAATTATAGGCAGTCCAACACATAACGGTGAAATCCGGGCTCTGATACCATGTAAAGATTGGAACTTGGACCTAACTCAACCCCAAAAGCTAGCTCAAAGGGGGAGGATTGTCCAAGCCAATATATGCCACTCAAAGATTATTTATCTAACCGATGTGGGACATTTAACACAGTGATGTGTCGCTGGACTTTGCTCGGTGCAATGGTGGTAAGACAAAGACCGAGGCTCCCAAACGAAGGAAGAAAAGAGGAAAAAGAAGAGGCTCCCAAACGAAGGAAGAAAAGAGGAAAACGAAGAGGCAAAGAAGGAAGCCAAACCCACTTGCAGTGATGTGTCGCTGGACTTTGCTCGGTGCAATGGTGGGAAGACAAAGACCGAGGCTCCCAAACGAAGGAAGAAAAGAGGAAAACGAAGAGGCAAAGAAGGAAGCCAAACCCAGTGATCTGGTGCGGTGGAGAGCAGAGACAATCCCACGTGCCATCGTGTCTTTTGTCTGTCATGTGGTGGAAGAGACACCTGTAGTGGGTGTTACCGGGAACTGGGAGGAAACTGACCATCCCCAACTTATTCCCTCTTTTAGTATAGTAGATATATTCGATATTATAATAGTTGAGATGATTACAAAAACTATTTGAGTAGGACGACAAAATTTCTTCCTCTTTTTTCTCCTCTTCGACGCCAAAAAACCTTCTTTTTTCTATCATAATATTATTACATTTTTGTTATTGGAATTAAGTTTAATAGAAATTAGATTTTTTTGTCATACACAACAATGTGTACGAACACATTAATTATAATATTAATATCAAATTACAAATGTCTAATATTCATTCTATAAATTGATTCAACAATATTTCAAATATCTAATATTATGTTACACGTAACGCGTATGTCTCAGTTGTTAGTAAAGAAATGTGTGAGAACTGAGAATCAAAAGCAGAGCTTTCAGAAATAAAAATACAAAAATTGCGTCAAAAATTAATATTTAGTAAAATTACAACAATTTATTTAACATATGTAACATATATCTCTTTCATTATCTAATTTCTTATTTCCAACTTCTCGCTAAAATTACTATTGAGCTCCTCGGCCCTTGAGACATGATTGCAAGTGTTTTCCAATTTCCAATCTTCATCTCTTCCATTTCTGCAACTTTTGGGGAGGTGTTGATTTATAAATTTCGATTTCGATTTCAATTTCTGAAATTTAATCACTTCGATTTCATTGTTAGGACATGCACGACATCATTCTAACAAAATTGACTCGTGAGACAATCTCATAAGAGTTTTTATAAAAACTTAAATGTGAGAAAGTACACATTTGAAATTAAGAAAAATGATACACCAAATATGGTTATTATGAAACCATAATACTATAATAATGGTACTGATTATTATTATTTAATAATGTTATTTTTAATTTGGTAAAGAAAATTATTACAATTGAGTTTGGAAATTCAGGATATGATAGCTTACTAGCATGTGCCCCCAATAGCCAGATAATGGCCCAACCGTTGTTTAAATATCATCAACCATGAAATGGGCTGAAAATCCATTTTTCTCGTGGATTTCAAGAATTATTTTTCTTTTGGACCCAACAGTACTTAGGTATTATATTTCATTTTTCATGTATATAAAATTTACATTCCATTTTCATATAGAAATAAAATATATTCTAAATGAAAGAAGTAAAAGACGTCACATTGATATAGATATTACTTGTTTAGAGTCTTCGACCCAAATCTTATCTCTATAAAAAAATTCTTTTACATTACGTTTGGATGAACGAAATTGAATGGAAATTTTTTTTTTATTCGAGATAAATTCAAGCAAAGACAGATACAAAAATTTGATTGTGGAGGGCAGAGAATTAGTCATCACAGATATATATATATATATATATATATATATATATATATATATATATATATATATATATAAAATCATCATATAACAAAAAAATAAAATCCCTCCTTTAAACTAGAAGTTGTGAAACTTCATTTTATATGGAGCAAACCAACTCCAGTCTTCAATAATGGTTTCCCAAAGTGCAGACTCCAAGTCTCCAAGCAGCTTTCTCATCTTCAGAAATGGAACTAATTTATAAAGGGGCTTAGTTAATATATCAGCAATTGGATCCTCATCCCTGCGGTAAAGAAGATCAATTACTCCTTCCTTCACTAATCTATCAGATAGTGATATTTTACATCTATATGATTGTTTCTTCCATGAAGAACTGGATTTTTAGAAAGCTTGATCACAGAGCTGCCGTCACATAGATTTCAATAGGTCCTTGTTGCTTGAAGTTCATCTCTTCGAGTAAATTTTTTAACCACACAGCTTGGCTAGCACAAGAAGTCGCAGCTATGAATTCTGCTTCTGTAGTTGATAAAGTGACGATTAATTGTTTCTTTGAAGACTAAGAAACAACTCATGATCCCAAAATGAAAGCATATCCCGAGGTGTTTTTCCTATCATCCAAATCTCCAGCATAGTCACTATCAGCAAAATCCAGTAAATTAAATCTGATTTTTATCCTTTCTTGTAGAACAATCCAAATTCAAAAGTACCATGCAAGTATCTTAAGATCCTCTTGACAACTAGAAGATGCATTTCTGTTTAGATAGACTTACAGAATATATAATGTATGGCCTTGTTGGCTGCTGTTGTTAAATACATTAAACTTCTCACAATTTTCCAGTAGAGTGTGCTGTAAACTATTTTTCTTTCATAATCTCTAGTTAACTTTAGACCAAACTTTGTTGGCGTGCTTGCTGCATTACAATAATTCATTCGAAACTTGCTAGAATGTGTTGGATGAAAAGAAAATTGATAATAACTTCATTCGACAAGCTATAAAATATATTATTTTCAATCTTATTAATTCAACAATCATTTGAGTATTCATCTCTCATTCAATCATGATTAATAATATTCGTAACATAAAATATTATCTCCATTCTAGCGATTGCGATTGATAAAATCAAAACCAAAGTCCACATGTTTTTAAATTATTAGATATGGCTAATCTCTTCTTGTTTGAACTATCTTTCTAGAAATATCACCAAATTTGGATGTGGTACGTTATTTGTTGTGTAAGTGACAAAAGCTTAAAAGCTTGGATGTGGTACGTTATTTGTTGTGTCGGCTCAAAAAAAGGTTCGCATATACTGTAAGAGGGTAGAGTAGATGCTACCTATGGGGGCAGTGCCCTCACAGGATCTCAGCCATTGATTTTACATGGTGATTAAATCTGGGCCTTTGATCACTTCATGGGGTGTATGTGTGTTTAAATCTGGGCCTTTGATCACCTCATGGGGGCAGTGCCTCACAAGGTAGGGTGAAATAAACCCTGTAAGAGGGTTAGAGATCTTACTCCAATTGTTACATAACAAAGTAAAAAGGGAAATCTTTTGCTGCAATATCGGGTGTGCTCTATACCCAATCCAATGACTCATACTTTCAATCAAATAAATCTTACCCTTAATTAATTAAATGCATGCATGAAATCCAAATTACCTATATTTTACATGTATAGTGTGATATTCGTTTGTCCCACATGGTAAAAACTAAATATTTAAAATGAGTTTATGATAAGCTACAATGAGCTTTTATAATACTTTGGATTAATCATTTTCTTAAAACGAAAACGAATACAAAATAATTATTATAAGAATACATTGTGTAATCGTGTAAGCACATGCCCAGTGTAGGTTGTGACATATACCATTAAAAACTAGTAATGGTCCAATTTCATCCATTAAATTATTAATTCAAGATATATGTTAGGGATAGCGTAACCAACCCTCCGCCAACAATTAATCAAAGCTCTACATAGATAGGTTTAAATACACATAAAAAAACAATCAAATTTACATACTTAAACAAATATATAAGAGCCAAACTTTACGAGCACAATCCCCCAACTTAACACGTCAAACTTTCAAACACAACGTGTAATTATTTTGGTAGTTTCGTAATCTCAAAATTAATGGGTTATCATTTGTATAACCCTAGTTGTACATAAAGCTTAACTCGATTTTTTATTTGACTTCTGAAATGTGAATATTTTATGATGTCACGTCTGCAATCTTTGTATCATTTTAAATTTTTTTGGTGTCATATTAACATTTTAATGAGATATGACTAAAAAATAAAGAAAAAAAAAGTTAATTTATGAAATCAAACTTTGAATATTTGATTAATTAAAAAAGAAGAAGTCAATATACCTAAATTTTTCTTTAATTTCCTCTGAATAGATACACGCTATATATCAACTAATGCTAATAAGCAGCTACATTAATGCAACATATCTTATAATTTTACAAAGCATATATATATATATATATATATATATATATATATATATATTTCATAACCAAAGAGCAAGCTTGCAGCTGGAAAACCAGAACCATGTATCCACTTGAGCAATCTCCTGCAAATTATAATTCTAGGCTTCTTTCGTCACCATATCTCCAAGAAACTCACACCCTCCCGTGGAAGAAATCATGGAAACCGAGTTGTAAAAAGTTTAATTCCAGGGCTGCAACAAAATGCATCATTCAACCTTCAGAATCCGTGCCTCTCATGAATAAAAAATCTGTCGAATCTGTCGTTCAAGAAACTGAACGATTCACAGAACACAAGGTGAAGCAGGGATCTTCTGCGGCGAATTCAACCCCTCTCACCCCTATAGGGTTCTTGGAAAGGGCTGCTGTTGTTTATGGAAACTGCCCTTCTGTTATTCACAACGAGAAAACTTATACATGGTCTGAAACTCACGCCAGATGTGTGAGATTGGCCTCTTCGATTGTGTCGCTAGGCGTCAAGAAAGGCGAAGTTGTTTCTGTAGTGGCACCCAATATCCCTGCGATGTGTGAGCTCCATTTTGCGGTTCCTATGTCTGGCGCCATTCTTAATAATGTTAATCTTCGGCTGGATGCGAAAGCGATCTCCAATCTGCTACAGCACAGCGAGTCTAAGCTTGTGTTTGTTGATTATCAAGCATCTTCGTCAGTCCAGGAAGCTGTTTCATTGTTTCCTCCGAATCTGCAGCGCCCGATTTTAGTTCTGATCACAGAAGATAATGGAGATGATTGTCAGATCAATGGGAAAGATGATCATTACAAGATAATTTACGAAAAAATGGTCGAGAATGGTGATGCTGGTTTCAAATGGATTAGACCAGACAGCGAGTGGGAACCGATTACATTGAATTACACCTCCGGCACCACCTCTTCTCCTAAAGGAGTGCTGAACAGCCACCGAGGAGCATTCTTGATCGCAATGGATTCATTGCTTGATTGGTCTGTTCCAAAGCAGCCTGTGTACCTGTGGACACTTCCTATGTTCCACGCCAACGGGTGGTCCTACGCCTGGGGCATGGCCGCCGTTGGCGGAGTTAATGTGTGCCTCCGCCGTGTCGATGGACCCTCCATCTGTGAAGCATTACGCAAGTATAAAGTAACAAATATGTGTGGCGCACCAGTGGTGCTTAGCATGATAACAAATTACCTTGGCGGGAAACACCTTGATAGTCCAGTTCAAATCATGACCGCAGGAGCACCGCCTCCCGCGGCTGTTCTCGGCCTAGCGGAGAAATTAGGTTTCATCGTGAGTCATGGCTATGGGTTGACGGAGACCGGCGGGCCGGTGGTATCATGCACGTGGAAGAAAGAATGGAACAATCTGCCAGCCCTAGAAAGAGCCAAACTGAAAGCAAGACAAGGAGTGGCAACCATCGGATTCGCAGAGGCCGACGTCGTGGATCCCGAAACTGGGGCGAGCGTGAAAAGGGACGGAACAACAATCGGAGAAATCGTGTTAAAAGGTGGATCCGTGATGCTTGGTTATCTCAAAGATCCCGAAGGAACTTCGTATTGCATGAAAGACAATGGCTGGTTCTACACTGGAGATGTAGGCGTGATGCACCCGGATGGATACTTAGAAGTGAAAGACAGATCCAAGGATATCATCATCTGCGGCGGCGAGAATCTAAGCAGTGTTGAGATGGAGTCTGTGCTTTACTCCCAACCGGCGGTTAAAGAAGCGGCTGTGGTTGCTCGGCCGGATACTTTCTGGGGCGAGACGCCGTGCGCGTTCGTGAGTTTGAAGGAGGACGTGAAAGACAAGCCAACGGAGAAAGAGATAAGAGAATTCTGCAAGGCGAGGATGCCGCTTTATATGGTCCCAAGAACGGTGGTTTTCATGGCAGAGCTTCCGAAGACTTCGACTGGTAAAATCCAGAAATTTCTGCTCAGAGATATGGCGAAAGCTTTGCCCCCGAAGTCAACTGTGAGCGAATCCGATAAAATAAATAATGCATAAGACTCAATTTCTAAGCATCAGAAGTAAAATATTGGTAATTTTTCAGACTCTAACTGATTCAACCAAAATGGCTCACAATCTTTCTATAAAAATTAATCAATAGGAAAAAAAAAAACTTTTGTTCATTTGGTATGGAAAGCGAATTCATGTTACTAAATATTTATCGTTGTAAGATATATTGTTCGACATATACTACTAAATAATAAAAAAAATCAATATAGGATGTAAAATTGTAAATTTGTGTTTTATCAGATTTAAGTGTTGTGTCAAATGTTATAAAATTTAAGACAACATGCAACAGAATATTATATTTTGTAACACAAATTGACTTTAAATAAATTGATAGACAAGTTTAAATTTGCACAAGTATTTATGACAAAAATTAATCACTAGAAAACCAAACAATTTACAAAAACCTATCACTAATGATTAAGACTAAAATCATTTTCCTCAACACGTTGAAAAAATAAAAACTTTCTAAAATATCCAACAGTAATAAAACATCAATTAAGAAAGCAAAAACGTAATGCCAAAAGAGGAGCCACGAAAACGGTCTTCAGCCAACTTCGTTACGGATGTTGTCTGCATATGTCCCCAACATTCAAGGCAACACGCGCAATCACCACTCTTCAAAACATCATGATCCTTGATGACTTATTTTTCTGATATTCACGGCATGCACAAGTGCGTATATGTATGTTCGTGTATCAGGAACCTCTTTACCAATGTCCTTACCTATTGCACAAAGAAAATAAGAGTTTAATTAGAAATAAACTTTTTTTAAATATTAATACCATATTTCATTAAATCATTATCATAAATAGAATATCTAAAATATATTTACATAATTATCTCATTATCTTAGAAAGACAAAATCTAACAAGATATTATATGAAATCAAATTAACAAGGAAAAACTAATATTAAGGAAATCATTTAAATCTTATGAATTAAATCAATCAAATTTGGAATTATTATTTCTCTTCAATCCTATATTTAAAATAGGATTATATGAAGTTACACGTTGAGTTAAAAAATGAATTTAAAATTACAAAACTATTTAAATATTTTTTCCAAACTCATTTCTCAAAATATTCTTTGTTTTTGTTTTTGTTTTTGTTTTTACTAAGCTGTTTCTCAATATATTTCGCTAAAAATTTATATGAGACGATTTCACGCATCGTATTTTGTGAGAAGAATATTTTATTTAATTCATCTATGAAAAAATATTATTTTTTATTATGAATATCAGTAAGATTGACTCGTGTCACATATAAAAGTCATATATTTCTTTTCAAATCGTGACAATGCCCCGGCGGGTAAAGGAATAACGATCGTCTCCTATTCAAGTATTAATAATTGTTTATCATTTGTGTATTTAGTATTCAGTTCAGTTTTTGCATTCGCTTGCTTTTGAGGAAAAATTGAATAATAATAATTATTATTTTTGATCATATATAATTAGTCTAATTTTAATAAAGAAAAAAAAGTAAGTATATAAATATTTATAAATATGTTAAGAATTAGATTATGTCAAAAGCGTGCTTTTAAAAATAGTTTCTTTGCCAAATATTATGTAATATAGCCTTTTATGATCCAATAATCCTAAAAAACCTTTCTTTATTATTTTTCCCTGTATCAAAAAATCTATAGCTTAATGGAAAAAAAATTCTTTTTTAAAATTATTGAAATAAAATTAGTTCATTACGCATTATTTCTTTTTGTAATAAACAATTGATGTTAGTAATAAATTTATATGGATACAAATAATAAAAAAAAAATTTATAATATTAATAATAATGAGAATTAGTTAAAATAATAATAATTACCGTTATAGTTTAAAAATAATGAATCTGTAATAAATATATATAACTATAAAAACAAATCAAGTAATACAAAGATTTTAAAAAGATATTTTTGGAATTCAACATCATTGAGCACACACAATTCCTGTTCATTATAAAAATTATTATATATATATATAAATATAAATATAATTTAAAATATAATAATTTAAGAAAAAATATAATTTCTAATACCTAGTGCTATCTTCGATCCAAATCTTACTCTTTTACAATTTATTAAATGCACTTTTAGGTATCTCTATAATTGAAAATGATCGGAGGCCCAACATTTTGCTCATTTTTTAATAGGCAAAAACTTGTGTGAGACGGTCTCACGGGTCATATTCGTGAGACGGATCTCTTATTTGGGTCACCCATGAAAAAGTATTACTTTTTATGCTAAGAGTATTACTTTTTATTGTGAATATGGGTAGGGTTGATCCGTCTCACGGATTATGATCCGTGAGACGGTCTCACATGAGACTCACTCTTTTTAATAAAGTTTAAAAGCTTATTTGTATCTCAACTAGTTTAGTAAGTTTGTTTAATAAATTATAAATGAAATTAAAAGAATATTTATAAAATAATTTTATAGAAGTGTTTTTTACAAAGAGATTTATATTTTAAAAGTTGTTTTAATAAACAAATATGTCTAGAAAATTATTCTATAAAATAATTTTTATAATTAAAAAATAATATATTTTGTTCTTCATTCTTGAAATCTATCAATTCACAAAACCTAACACATTCAAGTTTTATTATATTAAAATAAAATTTGTTATCGATTATATCAAACCTTAATTCTTTAGGTAGTGTTTGGTACGTCTGATAAAGTAAGTTTGTTAACTTTTGTCCATCCTAATCCGTTGCTTTGTTCATTTTTAAACAAACCCACCCAATCCCCCATCCAATGGACTGAATTACACTAGGTTGGCTTAAATAAACTCATACCCCAAGCCATTATTATTAGTCATGCATTTTATCATACGTGTCTTTACCTATTTTACCCTTTGATCCAACCAAAAAGCTGAACACAACTGTCTTCCCCCCAACTCAGAAGCAACGTACGAAGGAAGCTAGGACTTTGGCGTACGTATTCCGTGCTTGCTTTGAAATTTTCGGAAATCAGGTGCTCTTACTTGTTGGAAATGTTGCTGGAAATTTCCCACAACAAAACAGTGCTGGAAATGTTGGAGATCGAATTTCCTTACCCACAATAATATTTCGGTCCGCGATTTGCTTTCGATCTTCACGGAAATCTACGGTGCGGAAGCGAAATTTTAACCCTACAGATGTTTGATTCACTCGACACGCATCAGAACCCACAAATTTTGGGGCAGATTTCGTTGATATATGGGGAGCCTTTTAGTTTGCATAAATGCTAGGGTTGTCTTGGAAGATGTAATGTGAAGGTTCAGTACTCAAAGGAAATGGGAGGTAGTGATAGAAACGTGGGTCTCATTTTAGTATTTTCATAAAATATTTGGAAGGGTATTTTTGGTAGTTGAAACTTTATTGACTAGTTTATCACACCATTTAAAATCAAACCAAACAAGTCAATGTTTTCAGCACACAATACGAACTTGTAAATAATCATTTCTTTATCATTTACGTGCCAATCATTCAATAATCTTATCACTTGAACCAAACACAGCCTTACTTGCATAAATTTTAAAGTTGTGGGCATTTCTCCGGACCGAGCCGACCCACTAAAGCCTGCTCGTCTTCGAAGCCCCCATGGCGGCCGCCATCTTCCTCAGCACAAATTTCTGTATTTTTCCGGTGGAGGTTTTTGGAAGCTCATCCACAAAAACTACCGTCTTCGGCACCATGAAGCGCGGCAGTTTCTCTCTGCAAAAGGCTATGACGTCGCTCTCCGTCGGCTTTTGTTTGACACCCTCCTTGAAGCTGACAAACGCACACGGCGTCTCGCCCCAGAACTTGTCCGGCCGCGCCACCACCGCCGCCTCTTTCACATCCTGGTACATGTACAACACGGACTCCACTTCCACGCTGCTCAGATTTTCTCCACCGCTGATTATTACGTCCTTTGATCTGTCTTTTATTTCTAAGTACCCGTCTGGGTGCATCACCCCGACATCGCCGGTGAAGAACCAGCCGTTTTTCATGGATTTCGATGTGTTTTCGGGATCTCTAAGGTATCCCAACATTATGCATCCACCCCTTAACACGATTTCACCTAGAGTTTTTCCATCTCGAGCCACGCTCTTCCCTGATTGAGGATCGATTACATCCACCTCCGCCATTCCTACGGTTCTCACTCCCTGTCTAGCTTTCAGCCGGGCCCGTTCCGCCGCTGGAAATCTGTTCCAGTTCTGCTTCCACGAGCAACAAACGACTAGCCCTCCGGTCTCCGTCAGGCCATATCCATGACATACCACAAATCCGAGTGACTCAGTTTTAGCAAGCACCGCTGCAGGAGGAGGAGCGCCGGCGGTCAGAATATGAACAGTCCTTTCCAGTGGCTTTTCATCTGGAACGTTCGACAGCATGTTGAGCACCACCGGCGCCCCACACATGTGGGTCACGTTGTGTTGGCGTATGTTGGCGTAGATAACGGAAGCGTCGAATTTGCGGAGGCAGATATTGGTTCCGCCGACTGCAGCCATGCCCCAGGTGTAGCTCCACCCGTTGGCGTGAAACATGGGCAGAGTCCACATGTAAACAGGCTCTTTCGGAACGGACCACTCAAGCAATGAATCCATGGCGACAATGAATGTTCCCCGATGACTGTGGACGACTCCTTTCGGCGTAGAGGTTGTTCCCGACGTGTAGTTCAAAGTCAATGGATCGTATTCAGATTTGGGACGAACCCAATTGAAATCTGAACTACCCATTGACATCATATGTTCATAACTACCATGAAAATCCCCTTTCGCTATCGGATATTCCGACTCACCTTCAGTGATAATCACAAGCAAGAGACGCCGATAATCACCCGGGAACAGTGTCACCGCTTCAAGAACCAAAGATACCGATTGATGATCGACGAAAACAAGCTTTGGTCGAGCATGGCGGAACAGGACAGAAACCGTACGGGAATCAAGACGCAGGTTGATGGTGTTGAGCACTGCGCCGGCCATGGGTATGGCGAAATGAAGCTCATACATGGCCGGGATATTCGGAGCCACCACAGAGACCACGTCTCCCGGAATGATGCCTAAGGAACAAATCGAGGACGCCATTTTCAAGCATCTGCGATAGGTTTGAGACCATGTGTAGGAGATGGAGTTGTAAACGATGGAAGGGCAATCAGCGTAGACTGTGGCGGCTCTCTCAAGGAAGCCAATCGGCGTCAGAGGGCTGGAATTCGCAGGGCTGGGCTTCAGTTGATCCATGAATCTGTGGAACTGGAGATGGAGACGTTGGACTTGGGATACTACTATACTATTCTAATCTTCATAAGAGCATTGAGATTCGTCTTTGTAATTTAATTAGGTGCAAAGTTCAACCAATAATCATATTATTTATTCATTATTATATTATATTTGGGTATATGTTGTAATAACTGTATATATCTTAATATGATCAATTTTTTTTTTTTAAAAAAAATCAATTATACTTCATTTGTAACTAACGGGTGGATAATATCAGTTGAAGTTAATAAATCTAGTTTTACTAGTTTATTTAGTGAACTATAATTTACATGCCTCAAACGATCCTACCATATATGAATTATTGATTTTCCCAAGTACCGAATCACTCGTTCATAACAATATTTACTATGTTTATTCGAGGCTACCTCATTTCAATGCTCTCTAAGTTGGGTTGGGACGAAATTATTTGAAGTTGTGGTTGCTAAATTCATAGTTTCGATTATTTAGGTGAATTTTAAAATAAACCATTGGTAAACCATATAAATGCAATGATAATTATGATGAATTAGAAATAGGGGTGACAATTTCCTTCGAACTCGATGAAGAATCCGATACTCGACTCGAATGGAGGAGGGTATGAAGATGATTTTTTACCCGATTAAATAAATGAATAATGAGTATGGGGAATTTCGGGTATGAGGATGGATGCAGATATTAAAGAATCATGATCATAGTCGATATGAATACTCGATTAAATTAATTAATTATATATATATGATTTTTCGGTAATGATGTCAATTATAATATGTTTTTTTAAATGATATTAGTGGTATGAAATGAAAAAAATTATTAGTATATAGTTGATGCACTTTTGTTAAATAATGATGTTAAGATAATTTTTTTTTTTGTAATATTTTATTATTTTTCTATAATGTTTAATTTGTTAATTTTTACATTTTTTCTTATGATTATCAACAATTTAGTAGATGTTCATAGGTTACTCGCAATAATTCAAATACGAAAAAATACAATTACGTGTGGTAATATGATATTTGGATAGAAAATGAGTATTCAATCCTCTGACAAATATGAGAATAATGACGGATGATATAAAATATATTCATATCCAATTCATTATACTCCCTAATTTGAAATACGCCCAAGATGTATTTCATTTAAAATCGAAAATTTACATATCTTCTAAAATCAATTCCTTTCATTCATCACAAATAAAATTCATTGAAGCACTTAAAATGAGACACATATAATTTTTGCACGTGCATAAAAAATATTTTGTTATGGGTTGTATGCCTTAAGGTAGACATAGATATTATTTTAAAATAATATCAAAATAATATCCTATTTGTATATTAAATCTAAATGTCTCGGAAAATGGTAAATCTAATTCCAGACTTCATTTCTATCCACGCGAGTGTCGTGACTCATTCCAGGTCGATTATTCTTATCTGGCGACAGCGACTAGATCAGATGAAATTGCTTATAAATTTCTCTCGCTATGTAACTTCCCGAAAATCTCAGCGTAGCAAGAACCCAATATCGATGTTGAGGCCAATTATCTCTGCTACCTTTCCCGCTTCGTCAATGGCGGAGGATTCAAATCAAAGGTTTTCGATGTCTACTTCGACACCGCTGGACAAGCATTGTTCTCAGAATTGGGTGAGCAGAGTAAATTATCGCAATGGCTCCAGCTCTATCGGTAGACTTTCCAGCTTCAGGTAATCGTTAAATTTAGGAACTTCGAATCATGATTTTTCTGCATTGATTTAAGCCGCCATGGGGACGAACCCTAGATTTAAATCGGTAGACTTTCCAGCTTCAGGTAATCGTTAATCGCTAAATCTCATAACACCTGGGAAATTGTGATTTTAATCGTAATAAATTTGATGGTTATGTTCAGTTTCAGAATATAATCAGATGTTTATCCATAAATAACTGTTAAAATTTTGTTTATTGTAAGTGGGTATGTGTATTAATTCGGGTTTTGGACAGCTTTGCGTGAAATTACTTAATATTCCAAACTATATTAACATTGGATTTTGAATTTTGTGCCATATATTAATTTATTAATTCGTTTGCGGTGAAAGTTCCTAACCTTATCTTTGCATTTATTTTTTCCTCGTTTGCGTGGAATACCTTTGGTGTTAGGATATGATTGACTTAGTTGTAGATATATTTGCTCAATCCAATCAATTTTTTAAGTACATTGTTTTCCCTTTATACCATTTCATTGTCTCAATCTAATTTTTTTTTGGGTAGAAAATCTCACTTGATCTACTTTATTTATCATTAACGGTGACTATCACTGAATATCATAAAGTTTATCCTTATCTAATTTATTCAAAAATGATTTCACGTTTTCCAAGACTTAGTTGATAGAGGTATATTTTTAAAAAGGAAAAAAGGAAAAATGTTAATTAATGTAGAACTGAACTATATATACGTGGAACAATCGAAAAAGGAAATGAAACCTATATAATTAGGGCCAATTATATCCTACTCCAGGTGAGGCACTCTCCTTTACTTTTTTTCTTACACATGTCTTTTTTTTTATTATTATTATTACATTTCACTCTACTTTAACCAAAAATCAACCAAACTAATTTCGTTTCACGTATATAACATGTGTTATATTATTATTATTATTATTCTCAAATTTTAAAACTTAATATTTTATATTTAAAAATTACGTGAAATTTTTATTTGATAGTAAAATTTTTACGTTTGAGGTTTGAGATTTTTATTTCTGTTATTTTTATTTTTGTGCTAGAATCATATAGATTGTTAAAAATCAATATTTTAAAGTTTAATTATTATAGAAAATTCTATGTTCTACCCATTTATAAACGCTAATAAAATTATTGTAGCTATTTTTAAATGCTAGACATATATATATTATTTAGTGACAAGGAGTACCTCACCTGGAGTATGATAGAATTGGCCTATAATTAGGACGAGGGAGCATGTATTATTGATTTGTGAAATTACCCTTCCACATCGTTTATTATAATCGAATAAGGATCATGTTTCGGAAGTTAAATTATTTTCCTTTTCTTACTAAATATTTCCAAAATAATCTAGCATCTGATTTATAAATATGACATTGACTGTATTTTGCATTGTCTTGTGTAGTATAAAGCTGTTTGCACAAAATTTGTGTAGATGCGCGCGTGTCAGGTGCAAATGCACCAATTTGTGTGGAAAAAATGAAACTAACGTCTAAGATTTCAAACTAAATGAATAACAAATTTGAATATTTGTTATTTTGTTATAGTCTCCCAAGCTAATATGTACAAAATATAAATGATTGAAAGGTCTAATAAAAGATATACAATAGTGATCCATTAGATTGTGGAATATATATGTTTCAGTATTGGCATAGCAAATGGAAACAGAAGCATGCAGGAGCACTCTGCAGGTGTTCCAACGTCGGTGCCTGTTCGTGTGGCGCATGAACTTCTCCTAGCAGGCCATCGTTATATTGATGTTAGGTGATCTTTAATTAGACTTCAATCAGCCTGCACTTATATAGCTTAAAGAACATTTTGATCAAACAAGTGAGATATTTTGTGTTACAATACAAAAATTTGTAAAATTTATGGCTTGAATTCGTGTAGGACTGCCGAGGAGTTTAGCACTGGACATGTTTCTGGTGCTATCAATGTCCCTTTCTTGCTAAGAGTTGGACCAGGTTAAAGTAACATACGAGCTAGTGCAATTTTTGAAAAGCTGGATAAGGTAGTCATAGGGTTTATTTGATCTGGTAAAGTTCCTCGACTAACTTGTTTGAATCACTATAATAGGCATGACTCATAATCCCAAATTTTTGGAGGAAGTGTTGTCTCATTGTGGAAAAGATGATGAAATCCTCGTTGTAAGTTCTTTAATTTCGTCTAGCTTTTGGATCGAGACATTTGAAATCGAGAATTTTAAATCCTTTTTATCATAATTTCGTTCTAATTGTTTGGATTGTTTTGATATGGGGAGACATCAAATTCTCTTTTCTTGATCAAATCTTTACGTCCAAGTCAAATATTTCTATACAAAAAGAAGAAATCTTTCTAATCAAAACACTTTTTGAGTATTGTTTGGCTTAATTGACAGGGATGCCAATTAGGAAAAAGGTCTCTCATGGCTGCGACTGAGCTATTATCTGCTGTAAGTTCTTCCCTTTTCCACAATCTTGTAATCTAAATAGTTCTCGAAGTCTATGAGGGGTTGCTTCAAGTATCTTATTGTGGAATATTTATATTTATATTTAAACAGATATGAAATTTTAATTCTTTTTTACTGTCCAGAATGAGAGAATGACAAAAGCTCGTTATTATTATTTTTTTGTAAGAAATAAAAAAAAATATATTTGGTTTTTAAGTTTTGTCGACTGGGGTGTATTTGTATTTCTTCATGAAAGTAATTAAAAAGGTAAAACTTAATTATAGGGATTTAGTGGAGTAACGGACATGGCTGGAGGATATGCAGCTTGGGTACAAAATGGACTGCCAACAGAGTCTTGATGAGAGGCTTATTTCCATTGGTTTACAAAAAATTATTAGAAATCAAAAAAGCAGTTTACTTGTATATTTTTATTTAAAAATATGGAGTTGTAAGTTAATAATTTCCTAATTAGTAATGGTGTAATTTTTAGTCCTTTCTTATTTCCTCGGATCTTTTTTGTTTTGTCAAATGAATGCTGTATGGTTTTTTTTTAAAACATGATTCACATTTCATTAATCAGGCACCTCAGAGTTGATTGAGAATGTTTGTGTTTTACTAATTGTTATGAGTTCGAATATTCATTACTAATATTTTTTGTTCAAGTATGTCACTTAAAGTTTCACGCTCGGTCAATGTGTTTTACTTATTTAGTGTAATTTATATGTTATTGCGTTAATACAAAAAATTACTTGGTGATTCAATCATCATAAAGATTTAAAAAATGTAAAAAGAAAAAGTGATCTAAGATATATATATATATCTAAACTTTATTATTTGAAGCTAAAGAATTAAATTATTTTTTTACCAAAACTAGAGATATTTATATTAGTAATAATTGCTTAAAATTAAACTCCTCGTACTAGATATTTTTATATGTTGTACGAGGTTTTTTCATAATCATAAAAATATCATTTAACTAATTAATTTGATACTTTACAGGTTCTTTTTCGATCTCGATTATCTCCTATCATTTTAATTTTGAAAGTGGATAACTTTTAGCTTTAATTTTTTTTTTAAATTTTTAGAAAGAATATTTCTTTTTATTTTTTTTAGATCACACCAGCATATACGTTACGACAGGATCCCATGCATGCAGCTCCAGCACTACTCGTGTCGCATTTTCCCTTCATGCAAATGCCACGTACCCCGCACTGACTCTTCACTCCTATCCTTTTCCACGGCTAATATAAAATTCACTCCCAATTTCTCCCAATTACGTACGTTTATGAGCAAGATCAGAAAATGGCGAAGAAAATGAACTCCGTTTTCAACATGCTACCCGTACTGCTCTTAGTTCTTTGCTGTGTGATTCTGCCTATGTTTTCAGGTTTCAATACTGTGGTGTGCGCAGAAGAAGAGAACAGGGATCTTTTGGCTTCGGGGGTTTTGGTGAAAAGGAAAGATAGGAGGGCTCTTGTTTCCAGTGAATATGGAGAGATTTCGGCGGTTCGAATGGGCGATGAAGACATCGGGGCCACTTATATTGTTCATTTCTTCACTCTGGAGCCCAATTCTCTGTTTCTCCCAGTGTTTCTGCATGAGCATATGGTATTCTATGTCCAAACAGGTACTCTCGCTATGTTAATATGGCCATTAATGGGGACCCTTTTTATGGTTCATTGCATAAAATCATGTGTTACTCAAAACAGGTTTACCTGAAATCCACAGATCTTGTATATTCCGTTTTTCAAATTTGATTTACTGTTTTGTTCTTCGGATGTATACAAATTTTCTGAAAAAGTGATAAGTTACGTTTACGTTTTTGGTTCATCGCATAAGTTGCGTTTATTGTTTTGTTCTTCGAAAGTATCCACAAGCCAGTTAACCAGTCTTACGTTTTTATTTTTTGTTTCATCCTAATATACATATTAACTGCAGGGAGTGGAAAGTTGAGCTGGGCGGAGGAAAATGATTCGAAGGACATAGATTTGAGGCCAGGAGATGTCTACAGATTGGAGGCTGGAACTGTTTTCTTCATACAGAGCAACTTGGAAACCGAAGACGAGAGACAAAAACTCAGGATTCATGCTATTTTTTCGGATTCAAACGATGAACCTCGAGTATTTTGCTTCACATTTTAAGTTTTTATTCAACTCTCATTACTCATAACCAGTCTTTATTTTAAAAAAAAAATTATATTTGTGATTTTCGTAGGAATCAACAACTGGGCCTTACTCTAGTATCCGAGACATGGTTCTAGGTTTTGACAAGAAAGTTTTGCAGGCGGCATTTAAGGTTATAATTTCCTTCTATCCACTTTGTTATTTTCCGTCATCGTTTTCAGTTTTTGTGCGTGGGTTCTTAAATTTACGATTTCGAGCTCATGTTATGGGGGATTCAAACTCGTGATTTTAATTTTTTAAGGTTACTGAAGAACTGATGGATGAACTGTTGAGCGGAGCGAAGCCACCTGCCATTGTTCATGGAATTCCAAGAACTAGGAAGGTATTGGAGATGGAATTTCGATTGATTAGTGGCATTGTGAGAAGCAGAGGGCATAATATCATCCAAGTTAACAAAAAAAAGAGGGAGAAAGCGAAATTATTCAACCTTCTCGAGGACAAGAAAGATTTCGAGAATGACCATGGGTGGAGCACAACCGTAACCGGGAAAAAGTTATCTGTATTGAAGGAGACCAACATTGGTTTATACATGGTGAACTTGACCCGGGTAAGTTTCGAGAACCAGATGGTTTTAATGGTATGGGCTTGGTATTGTAGCTAATTTTGACTCTTTTTTGATAAAAAAAAAATTCTTTGAAGGGATCGATCATGGGGCCGCATTGGAACCCCGTGGCTAATGAAATTGGGATCGTCTGGCAAGGGCGGGGAATAGTGCGGATTGTGTGTTCTAGCACACCAAATGAAACATGGTGCGAAAGTGTGCGGTTTAAGGTTGAGGAAGGGGATGTCTTTGCGGTTCCTAGGTTGCATCCGATGGCTCAGATGGCTTTCGAGAATGATACATTTGTTTTTGCAGGATTTAGTACTTCGGCAAAGAGGAACCATCCTCAGTTTTTTGCAGGGCAGGCTTCTGTACTCAAAACCTTGGATAGAGAGGTTGTGTCTATTTCCTTCAATGTGACTAAGGCGACATTGGATCAGCTCTTGGCTCCACAAAGAGACTCTGTGATAGTAGGTTGTACCTCGTGTGCGGAGGAGGAGTTGAGGGTGCTGGAGGAGGAGATGGAGAGAGAACGAGAGGAGGCTAGACAGAGGGAGGAGGAGGAGGCCCGAAAGAGGGAAGAGGAGAAAGCTCGGAGGGAGGAAGAAGAGGAGAAAAGACGGGAAGAGGAAGCAAGAAAGAGGGAAGAAGAGGAAGCTAAGAGAGAGGAGGAAGAAAGGAAAAAGCACGAAGAAGAAGAAGAAGAAGAGAGGCAAAGGGAGGAAGCAGAGCGAGAAAGGCAAGAAGAGAAGGAAAGGAGACAAAGGGAAGAGGAAGCAGAGCGAGAAAGGCAAGAAGAGGAGGAAAGGAGACAAAGGGAAGAGGAAGCACAAAGGAAAGAAGAGGAAGAAGCTAAGAGGGAGGAAGCAGAGCGAGAGCGGCGAGAACGGGAGGAGGAGGAACGGAGACGAAGGGAAGAGGAAGCACAAGAGGAAGTAGAGAGACAAAGGGAGGAAGCAGAGCGAGAAAGGCAAGAAGAGGAGGAAGCACAAAGGAAAGAAGAGGAAGAAGCTAAGAGGGAAGAACGGAAGGAGGAGGAACGGAGACGAAGGGAAGAGAAAGCACGGAGGCAAGAAGAGGAAGAATCGAAAAGGCAAGAAGAGGAAAGGAGACAAAGGGAAGAGGAGGAAGCAGAAGCAAGAGCACGAGAAGAGAAGGAAGCTAAGAGGGAGGAAGAAAAGGAGGAAGAGAGAGCGAGAAAGAGAGAAGAAAAGGAAGCTTGGGAGGAAGAAGAGCAGAGAAGGAGAGAAGAAAAGGAGAAGGGAAGAGAGGAGGAGGAATCTCGTTGGGAGCGGGAGGAGGAAGAAAGAAGGGAAATGGAGAGAGCGAGGAAAGAAGCAGAGAAAAGAGAGGAAAAAGAAAAGGCAAGACAAGAAGAAGAAGCTAGAACGGAGGAGCACAAGAGTGAGGAAGAACGGGCAGCTGAAGAGGAACGACGATGGGAGGAGGCGGAAGAAGCAGAAAGTCGCCATGGGGGAGGAGGTTACAGAGAACAAGCATATATACAAGTTTAGGTTGGAATGGTAAAAATGGGCATTAATCACGAGTAGCGAGAAGAGTTTCAGAGAGATTTTTTCTGTGTTTTGAAGTAAATTGGATTTCATGAATGCCTCCTCTTTTCAGGCCATGATCTTCTCAACATTTCCTTTTTGCATGTAAGTGAGGTCTGAACAGTTTCGCTTTTGGTTTAGAAGTCTCAATGCTCAAGTGTTGTACAAATTAAAACTTCTGAAATTCTAGTATTCTGGCTCGTTCACATATAAATTTACCAAAAAATTAAAAATTGCACGAGATTTCTTAGAAAACGAACAATGCCTTCGTTCTCAGGTGGAAGTGTGGAACGCTGCAAGAAGACAAGCTGTGTGTGCATCAGAGCTTATTGGGCACTTGAATGATGTCTGATTTCAAAATTGTCTTCGGATAAGCTAAAATTATCGAAAAGAAACTGAGATTCACCGCGTCTTTGTTGCAAAATTAAATCAACATTCAAGATATATCGAGTTGGAA
The DNA here is from genome assembly GCF_022965805.1 of Primulina eburnea. Lineage (NCBI taxonomy): Eukaryota > Viridiplantae > Streptophyta > Magnoliopsida > Lamiales > Gesneriaceae > Primulina > Primulina eburnea. Next base: position 85,491 of record NW_027331749.1, read on the forward strand.
TAAGTGGTTACATAAGTATACAATACAAACAATAAAATGCACGGTTAATCAAAAATATGCAGGACATCGAATGTCTACCAAAAATTTTCCCGTTTAATCTTGGTTATATCATCGTATAAACAGAAATAATACCTAATATATTTTGAATTCTTCCATAATAAATTATTTATATACAACAAATCTGAAAACCACACTCAAGATAAGAATTATAATAACTCAAGCCGATTGCTTGTATGTATTATTCTAGCTAGGCATTAATGCGCCTCAGTGTATGAATTTAAATAATGGGCTACAAAAACAAAACATATCTACAATCCCGAACAATCAACAACAGTAGCCATTTCCATTACCAAGCTGGACTTCTCCACCTCCGTTGGTAAGTAAGTTTACCCCATGTCCAAACATACCATATTAGCGTGACAAATAAAGTTCACCAGATAATAAATGTTCCCGCAAGGTCTGATCTGACCATAAATTTCTAAAATTCTTGATTTCTTCACCAAAATCAAATCATGAGCAGATTCCTGCCTCCATGTGTGAATTTTCAGATTTAAATACATATTCATCAAAGATTAAAATATGTCAGATCAGATGCAAATGTAGCATATAAAAAAGTTCAGATTTTGACATCAGAAATCTGTTAGATTTTGAAACATTTGAATTTAAAATTTATCAACTAAAATGTAAATTTCTCTATAAATATTACAGTAAAACAATGTCTAAGAAGCCCTAATATAATGATTTAGTGAATCTGTTGAGAATATGCGAGATATTAGATCATTCTTAAAGCTCGTAATAAATACATTATCTCAATTGCAAAATCAAAAAGAACAAACAAATTTGATATTATCACTAATACAGAGCCGGACCTCTTATGAGGCCAATCAAGCAGTTGTCTCAGGGCCTGACCCAATAAGGGGCCCAAATTTAAATTTTTAATACACATGGTATATGTATTAAAAAAATAATTTTGTTATTAAAAATGAGAGAATAATATATTTTTCATTTCTATCCAATTAATCATAACTTTGAGGGGAAAACATAATTTTGTTATTAAAAATGAAATAATAATATATATTCCATAGTTTCATATGAGCCGATATGGCAACCATTCCATGTGTAAAAACTTTCATTTTATACTTGACTAGTATTCCATATTACGAAATGTTATTTTATATAATCAGTGATTAAAATTAGTGAATATTAGTATTTGAATACTTATTTAAATTATTAATTTAATAATATAATGAATATTTTAAAATTTAAATATTATATCAGAAATAATTTTGTCATTTGAGATAATACTACTCAAAAGAAAGATAACAATATTTTGTTGTTAGATTACATTATTTACTTTTGATGAGTGAAATTGAAAAAAAATACAAATATTTTTAAAATCATATATTATTTTGTTTATCAAAATTTTAAATAATAAATAAATATTTTTCAAAAATAAATTTGTGTATCATGCATCAGAATTTGCGACGGTTTTTGAAAAACCGTCGCAAATGCAAAAGCGTCACTACTTTCTTATTTTTTTTAAAAAAAATCGCATCTTGCGACGGTTTTGTAAAAACTGTCGTTATTTGCGACGTTTTTATTAAACACCGTCGCTAATAGCGACAGTGTTTGAAAAACCGTCGCTAACATTATTGGTTCTCTCTTAAATTAAATGTAGTGAAATTAAATGAATGTGGGTATGTGTTAATAATGGAGAAGTGTTAATGTAATGAATATGTGGCTCGTGGATCCATCATTTTTGATGAGATGGAGAGTTATTAACATGAATTAATTCCGACGGATGCGGATGTCCTTAAATGCTGTGTCTAGCCCATGTAGACTCGGTTTCCATTATTTGTTTGAAACCCTAAACCCTACCCCTACTCGTGAATTTTCAGAGAGAAAGAAGTAAACTGTTGTGTTCTTCGATATTTGATTCCGCTTCAGAATCGGGGAAGGATAGATGGCGGACCTTGATTTGGACCTGGACGAGCTGTTGGACGGCCCCACGCAGGTGCCCGTTCGATCCACACGCTTCAATCCCAAGAACTCAAAATTCAAGCCGAGGGTCAAAACCGAGCCATCTCAACACCCGCCAGCATCTTCATCTGACTCTGCTGAACTGATGGGAAAGGAATCGGATTCCATTCCCTTGCCCAAAAAGGAGGAACCTGGTATTAAACCCGAATTTGCAAATGATGCTGAGATGGACATTGACTTGAAGTGTGGGGGGATTGTGGAAAACGGAATGAAAAAAGAAGAGACTGAAGATTTAATGGAAACGGAAGAAGGGGAAGCAGAGGACGAAGTTGTTCGAGAAATTGATGTCTATCTAACTTCTTCTCTGGACCCTAATACTCGGGTATTATTGAGTGTTTAATTTTAAATCATTTTGTAGGTATTTTGTGAGTTGATTAAATGAACGATCATGGAGCACGAGATAGTGGAACATTTACTTGGTTCTTTTTTCTCTTTTGCTATTCAGTTGTTTGTGTTGCAATACCCGCTCAGACCAATGTGGCGACCATATGAAATGGAAGGAAGATGTGAAGAGGTATATTCATATTTTCCATTTGCCGGTGAAGCATTTTATTAACAAGTTTGATCTGGCAACTGTCTTGTGCTAAAAGAAAATATGTCTTAGGCTAAGTTGAGAACTCTACATATTGTGAGACTTGGTGTTGATTTTTCAGGTGAGGGTGAAACCTGCAAGTAACGAAGTAGAGGTTGATTTGGCTATCGATTTTGAATCCAAGAATTATGATAGAAATGCTGATTCTAGAGTTTTGATGAAAAAACAGGTTTGCTTTTTATGACTCTTTTATTTGTACGATAAATGTTTTCAGTTAGTTAATGAGATAAGGTAAATGCACTATACTTGTTTCTATAAAGGTTTGGTGCATGACCTCTATTATCTCTCAAATTTATGTTTAAATTATAGTAAGACGGCGTTGTGGGATCAGTTTTAATTTAATAGAATCAATGACAGTCATTTTTTTTTTGATAAGAGACATATAATATTAATGATGAAAAGTGTTTTCTTACAAAAGGCGGATAAGACATCCACCAATTCAGAAGAAATATCCTAGGAAAGATTAAAAACAAGTACAATCATCTTAAACAAGAACATAATTCCAGTCCCTGTAAACTTGAGAGACACTAAGATGTTCGTAGTCTTTCTGAATCTTCACCCAACATGCAACTCGAAATTAAACATTGATACAGACTTTCTTCTACTTCCACGTTTTTAGCAGCTCAATTTTCTTTTAGGGAGTAAAATTTGTATTCTCTGTTTTTTTTGTTCCTTTTATAGACTCTTGCTTCATCATGGAAGCCACCTCAGGCAAGTGGTTATGCTGTTGGGGTTCTAACTGGAAACAAGGCATGCTTTCGTATCTCATAAAATCTTTCTGTTGCTCATTTTGAATGCGGGTGGGCTGCTGATGCTAAAACCTTAGCTGGACAATCACAATCTGTTGTTTGTCATGCAGTTACACTTGAACCCTATCCACGCAGTTGTACAACTTCGACCTTCCATGGAGCATCTTGATTCTAGGGAATCTAAAAGGAATGTTGTTACCAGTATGGAAGATTCTGTGAAGGCAGAAGAGATCAAGCAGGAAAAACTTTCGATTGCATCAAAACAATTGGTTAGTTGACTTATCTACTGTCATCAACTAATATGACATTTCTTTATTACACCGCTTTTTACTTAGTTGACATGTCTAGGCATACTAAACAATTGGCTGAGTTAGTTATGACAATATCTGAGCATGCATCATCTCTTGATTATCAACTAGGACTGGAATATAAAGCCATCTTAAACAGGTGGGTACATGGGCATAAAAAATATGTGTATAACAAATGCCTGTCTCTTAAGCCGAGTGGACGTCGAAGCAATTTCAGATCTAATGTTTTATGTTATGCTTTTATGTGTTACATCTTTGAAAGATTCAATTTATATATAAATACCCTACTTCCTTGCAGACCAAACCATCAGGGCAGGAAAAGGATATTGGAGAAGTATGCACACCTTGGCTCTCCGGATTCTCTTACTGCCATATATTAATCTCATCCCTAATAGTGTAGCATCTGAAATCTAATATATTGTTTTTACTTTATTGTGTTTTATTATTTTGAGGGTCATGTGCTGTCAATAGCAGTGTGTTACTATGCAAAAACAAGTAACTTCAATTTAATATTAGCAAATGAACGGCTGCAAATTGTGCTCTTATCTATGATATTACTGAATGTTGAGGTCAAAATGCATTGGCATTTTCGTTTTGTGGAAGAAGGTTATTGGTCTTTTGTGTAGGGTTTCTGTCGAGGAGTCGTCCTTCTAATAAATACCAAAAAATGCCCTTGGTTGTGGCAGTCTATCTACTTTCTTAAGGATCATGTTTATAAATACTGTTTGAATAGTCACAATATTATCTATTCAGTAGGCTTTAAATTTCTCGAGTTGCTATAAAGAATTTTTGTCTATAGTAACGAGCCAGTGAAATCAAATTCATAGAGCCTTTTGCAACTTACTGGTGAAGCTATTACACGTAAGATGAAAGAAAAACTGCGCTAGGATTTTGCATGATGAACCAAGAATTTGATGGATGGGCTCTGAAGGTGTATTCAGCATGGATTATAGAGAGTCTTTAACATTTTAGGAGCTTGCTGTCAATTTCTGCTTCAAAGTGAAGTGGAAGAAGTCCAATGGTTTGCAGACATTACATAACCTGTATTTTCGTGTTGCATGGAGTGATGGAGATGCGACTTTTTCAATGCTATTTTTCTCCTCATTTATGTGATTAAGAAATTTCTCTTTGCCAATATTTAATTCTGTAGAGTTGATTACCATTTCTTTTAAATGGTTTTCAAGTGTTCCTTAATCTTTTGCTATTTTTCAGGATTGGATTCATATGACATACCATAGCGCAAGAAGCGACATGGCATCAAGATACTTGCAAAAAATGGTGGCTCAGGAAGGATCACCTATTCATTTTTCCATGAGCTCGTATGTTTTTTAATGCTGCTACTATTTGTTCCCACATTGTTCTCGTATGTATGTTTTCACGTATATCTATTTTTCTTTGTTCAAATACGAAGGTATGATTATCTGAATAGCTTGTATCCTGGCACATCTAATGACAATGTCCAGATCAGTGGTCCTCCAAGAAGGTATCCAATCATACTGCCTTAACTTTTGAATGAAAGATACATTGTTTTGTTTTCTTTGCTTTTACTGCCGAGAGAATCCAATTTTTTTTTCTAATCTCTTATTGTGCTCAAAGGATAGTAAAATCCACCCTTGTATATCTGTTGGACTCTCTGTCGTAGCTTTATTTTAGTAAATACGAAATGTAATGTTACGTTGGTATGGACATTATTTGAAATTCTCAGGCAACTTTTCTAGGCTCGGTAGATTATCTTTATAAATTATAAATAGAGGGACGGATCTTTACTTTTTGATAATATTAATAATGTTTTGTCCTCTCTTACTGATGAGCTCCCTAGATGTGTTGCTTTGACGTTGCATGTTTTCGTTCCATTTTCACTGATGTTGATACATATTATCATAAATCCCCTTAATCCTTATTGATTGAAGCACATCTTCAGATATAACCCCTTGCCCTTCTTTGGAGACATTTCCTATTTTTTGCTCTACTCCATTATCGGAATGCAGCCATAGAAATAGCTGCATATATTATTTCTCCCAAGTTTTTAATTTTTAGCGTTTCCTGTGTTGCACAAACTCTTATTTGTTTTTTTGTTTTTTCCAAGTATTATTTGCGGCTTATGTGGTTCATTGTGTTGGGATATAGATGGTCAACTTATTTCTGGATGGTGTTTCAGGCTGTTACTGACTCTACCGCTAAAAGAACGGTTTAAAACTTGGCTTCTTGAGGTCTGTTACTGCTTTTCGTGTTTCGAAGTTCTGTCTTCCCAAAATTTTTCGGTGATTTTATTGTCTTTATCTAGTGTTTATGTCTCCTATCTTTTCATTTCCACTTTGCTTTGCTTTCCTTGAATTAGGTGGACAGTTATTTATTTATTTTTTGTTATAAAAAACCTTTTTTTCCCTGCAAATGAAGCATTACACCGAGTTGGTTGCATCTGTTCTGAGAATGGATGATTTAGACAATTTGGCGAATGGTGATATGCTTTAACTTTTATATTTATGATCTTCCTCCTCTCTCCGGCGCTTCATTTTTTATTGGGGCACTCCAGGTCTTGTTTGTCTTCATCATCACCCACCATTTCCTTACATCTATCTTCCCTTCAGGTCTTCTTTTAGCTCTGGTATTTGTGGGACGTCTGGTGACATTTAAATATTTCTTCCAATTGATTTGTGAATTGCTGGAACAGGGCCCTCCAATTCATCGATTTGACGCTTTGAAGTACCTAGCTTTGGATGAATCCGTCGAAGAAATTTTGGGAGTCTTGCAGGAATATGCCCGATTAGTTCAGGGACTTTGGGTTCCTAAAAGTTATTTAGTGTATGGAACCGATCAAGGAATAGAAGTTTTAGCCAGGGATTATGTTCTTCTTTTATTTACCAAGAATCCCCTCATTAACAGCTCTCAATTGCCTCGACGACCTCAACTTGCTAAAACAATGAAAGATGTCCTGAAAGTGTTGTCTGTGGAGAGACCTGCCTTCAGTGACTGGAAACTGAAAGAGCTCCCAGATTTTAGTTTCATCAAACTTAATTCCTCTGTTGTAAAAAAAGAACAAGAAGAGTGGGATTGCTTAGAGACTAAAATCAATGGTCTTCTTTTTGGAGGAAAAACTGGACCTGCTATCACGGCTTCTTCAAAGTCTAACACCACAAACAATTCGATCGCGAAAAGTTCCGATATAGTCGGTGCTAGGACTCTGATTGGAACAAACTCAAGGATCCAAATGTCCGAAGAAGCTCGAGAGGCTATTGCAAAAGCACTTCAAAAACTTTTTAAAAGTGTCAAAGTTTGTGGGTGAGTTGCTCTGTTATATGAGTTATTTCTCTCAAGCTGTTAATTATACTTGTGATTGTAAATGCCATCTTCTAGGTAGTAACATCTTGTTACCTGTTTGATACAGATGCTAATTTTATTTATAACTAAATGGATTGAAGTGATTGAAGTGCAGCAATTTTCTGACATAATATGTGCTTTGAGTCGATATTTTTTTTCCAAATTGAGTGGAAGTTTGAGACACTAATTTGTTTGTTCTCAGACTGAGGGCTTATATGTAGGCTTCATTATTATTTACTTCACTGAGCACTGGGAGAAATGTTGGTGGACTAGATTCTCAAATCAAGTCTATTTGGCTCTTGCTTACTTTTATTGAGTTAACCTGACTCTTGAGCTTGTCTGCTTTACCTCAATCTAGGAATAAGGTTTTCCTGAGGGATTTTAATTTTATTTTGTGTAAACTACATGTATATATGCTATATTATGACAGTTTCCAACAAATTAGCCAACGTTTACGGGACATGGCAGTGTCTGAGTCTGCACGCTCGACAGGATTTGCTAAAGAGGCTGTAGCTGCAGCGAACAGTATCGATTCTTTTCCGACCGAGCTTCAGGCAATCGTTAATCAGGTAGCCGTTAATATTCATGGCATTTGCGTTCCGAAATCATCACCAGATCATCCACAGTATGACCCATTCAGGTTCCATTTGGATACTACCCTTTTCTGTTGAAGAACATTCAACTTGCTTTTATTGAAAAAACATCTCTTGTTTGTCATCAATCAATGTGTGATTCTTGCCTTTGTAGGAAAGTTGTCATTGATCTTTTTGTTGCTGAAGGACCAAATGCAAAGCTTAAAAAGGCTCCTATAATTGAGGCTGCCAAGATGGAACTTAAGAGGGATATAACTACCACCGAATATAATAAGGTCAGTACAAAATGTGTAATATAATTGATGATTGTGAGATAATGGCAATGATGATTGTATATTCAGGTTTAAGATCATACTCTCCTCTCTGCTGCTCTTTATGTCAAACTTTTTCACTGGCAATGGGACTAGGTTTATTTTATGTTTGAGTTACAAAGTGTGCAAAGAGAGCTTTGTTGTTTTTTTTGGGTATTTTATGCTGATGTTAACAAGGACACAGCTTGCATATGTCAAGGGAAGATATAAAAATTGTTTGGCTCCTTATATTTGACGGCAACTTTTGAATTCTGTTTTGGAGTTTCTTTATTTGTGAAGTTTCCTTCATTGTCATCCTTTACAACTTTTTCAAAACTGAAAAGGATAAGAAGGAAATATCTTGTATCTTGCATATGGCAAAATGCTGAAGCTTTTGTAGCTAACTCAGCTTTCTAAGCACATTTCTTACCTGCCAACTGCTGACATTCAGAGGGATCAAGGCTTCTGTGTTTTCTCAATTCCTCCAAGTTTTATTGTTCGATTTAATATTTGTAGTTTGTTTTTGGTTTTGATGTACAGGTCTTGCAGGAATTGTGTATATCTCAAGCTTCTGCCTGGGTACTGAGGAGTGGTGACAGAAACCCAATACATTGAAGTTTATGCTGGCAAATTCATACTCCAGTATGTGCGGATAGATGTAGTATGCTTTCCCAGCTACTCATTTAAGAGATCACTATTTAATTTCTATAAAATAGGAAGATTGTTGTTTTGGCCGTGTAATTGAGTTCCTAATTGCACCAAAGTTGTGGATGTTGATTTAGACTATTTGACAGAGTTTAGTTTTACTTAGTCAAGCTTTTACTTGAACAAGGATGTGATGCAACTTGTTCTCATAAAGCATTTGCTATTGGTATCATTCCAACGGCTTATCGGAAACCTGGAATTGGAAATTGATTTAGTTGGTAACTTTCATCATGGACCACCCGCATGAAAAAAACTTATCTTGATGTTTATTAGATACTAATTGGATCAGTCAAGCCTTGGTTCTATTGTTGGAGGTTACATTTGATGGCTTGAACATGGAGGTCGTTAGTTTCTATGCTTGTTTTTCGAGTTTGATTCTCACCCTTTGTTTCTTCCTCACAATCATCATTATGCTTTTCTAGTAGCATCATTTATGCAGCCCCTTATTGTTTTATAGTATCTTTGACGACTGGCTGATAGAATGGTTTCCTGTGTAGGATGTCCAACCTGATGCTATCAAGAATAATACTTTCTGGCTTGGTGATTGATGGCTCAGTTCATCCAAAATAATTAGAGTTAATTGAGAGCATTGTCAATCAAGGTACCTTGTCCCTGAGGCAAGTTAGCAATATTTACACTAGGACTAGAATATGAACCGTTGTCCCAGATTTTCATTGATCATAACCTGAAAAGCTCTGAGCGTTGGTTTTTTTTTTGTTGTGTCTCCATTGACATGGTTTATTTAATTTCAACATCACCTACACTCTAGCTATCATGACAGGACCTAGATATAACCAACACCCCCACCCCATCCCCAAATTCTGTTTCAGCGATTGAATTTCAGTAAAAATTGAAAATCAAGGGCATTTACTGTACCCGCCAAAGTTTCTCTTACTTCCACCAGCCAATTTTATTCACCACTTGCATTTTTAAACCATAGTAACCATATTGTTCTGCAGGTGCGGCCCTGTTCTAACACTTCCATGCCAACTGTTTCACAGTTTGATAAATTTCATTCGAAGTTGTAACGTTCAGAGCGAAAGAACGGTCTTACGATAAGTTTTGTTTCACCAATTAAATCTGAACTTTGACGTGCATTTGGAAATCTAGATACTTGAGGCCTCCCTGATGCTGCTTCAATATGAACCCTGATGTTCAACGTACAATGCAGATTCTCTTACGTTGCGTAATGATAAATATTGCCGTCAAAATGTACTTTGCATGAGTTGGGATGTGGACACATAGTAGGTTTATTGTGTATAAGTTCTTTCGGTCATTTTTGGTTGGATAAATGTAAATCGATACGATTTCTTCAATATTTTACCTTGTTAAAGTTCACATACTCAGTGTGAAGAATTCTGAAATTTTGGTTAGAGATTAAGATTTAGATATCAAATATTTGAGAAATATCGTGGAAACATGTGATATATTTACCTTTTGTACTGTCAATCTTTCTTGCCAATTTCTCGACCGAGTTTCATAGGAAGTTTACCCGTTGGCTTGAGTTGTATTTGTTGTATGTTTTGTCAACTTCTTCGGGAATCTGCATTGGTTGTTCCAGTGGAGGTGATATAGCACCCAATTGGTGAAAAATCAATGTGGGTGGCTCACTCCATTTACGCTTTCATTTTAATGTTATAATTAAATTTTAATTTGGATAAATGACCTTGTTAAAATAAGAGTAAATAAGTTAAGTAATAAATATATTAAAAAATATATTATTTTGTAAATATAAATCATTTAAAGATTGTAAATAATATTTAAAATGTGTTTATTTAACATAAAATAAGAATAAAGATAAATGAATAGACAATGAGATCATAAAATTATAGAAATCTATTCAACCTGTTTGATAATATTTAAAATCAAAATTATCAAAATTTTGAATAGTAGCAGCATCTCAAATAACACACGACTAGCTGTTTATTAGCAATTCTACCGATTTTCACAATAAAAAATAATATTTTTCATGTATGACCTAAATAAGAGATCTTCTAACAAAATACGATCCACACATGTTTTGTCATACATATATGTGTAAATCTAGAACATTCATTATAAACATTATTATTCTTCTTTTGTTCAAAATTACTTTGGATATGGAGTTGCTATATATAATTTGTCTATACATTTAAAATCAAGATATTGATGTAATTCGTCCATTAATTATTTTTTCCTTCAACTTTCACCTAATATGTATCCATTAAACCATTTAGCATAGTTAAAATTAAATTAATTTTTCAATAGCTTTTACCAAAATAAACTTTATCATATTTTCATCAACGAATATAGTTTATAAATTCTAGAGATATAGTTGAAACGATCAAAATGATGCATCAAGTCTTACACTTGTATAACTAATTCTATGTTATCCACTTTTGATGGACTTCGTATAGAGATGTAAACGAATCGAGCCGAATCGAATACTGTCAGACTCGAGCTCGATTCGAGCTTTTATCGCCAGTTTCGAACTCGGCTCGTTTGAAAAATACAAAACTCACTAACAGCTCGAGCTCGATTTATTAATAGTTCGTTTATCATGTTTAACGAGTTTGACACGAACTCAGATCGTTAAACAAGATCGTTAAATAAACTCAAATTTGCATATGAAAATTGAAGGATTGATTTATTATTTTATAGCGTTCACATGTTATCTATTTCACTAAAAACAATGCATGACAACAAATAAACAATGCATGTTGCTAAATTTATTGTCCTATAAAACTAGTCTAACACATTAGTCGAGCTCGAGCTCAGGATACATAAACGTGCTTACGAGTCGAATACCATTATGTTCGAGCTTGACTCGATACAATTGTCGAGTTGGATCAATTCGATAAAATTTAGAAAAACGGTCTCGAACGAAATTTTTACCAAATTGAGTTCCCAACGCCTCGCAAATTCGTTCACCTCCCTCAATTCGTATATGAATATATTATGGGCTGATCACGACTATAAAATATTTGGACAAGTGTGCCATTGGCCTGTACCTTTTTTGGTAATCGGACCCAAATATAGGCCCAATAACAGGCGACAATTTCTGATAATCGCGTCAGCGTAAAGCTACTCAGTTTAGCAAAAACTCAAAACCTAAATCGCAGATTTTACGCCCTCTGTCGAGTATCGGCTTTTGTTGAAAACCGCAGGAAAAACACATGGTAAATGTTCATACTTAGATTCGTGTAGTAGGTATATATTTGTGTTGATCTTTGCCGTGATGTTCAGGCTTTGCCGAACCGACAGACTGTGGATTACCCCAGCTTCAACGGCGATGGTGGCACAGGTATTTTTTGGATTTATTCAATATTGATTATTGTTTTCGAGTGTTTTTTCAGCCGGCTAATTATTGCTATGTTTCTTTCATCGATAAAAGATTAATGATGGTTTCCACCACTTATGTTATATGTTCGAAGGAGCATCTGATATAGGCTTCGTTTTTTACACTTTTACTTCTTGAGATTGCTTCAAGCCTTCGACATAATCATTGATTTGATAAGTAGGGGGTGGGTAGGGTATATTCATTTTAACATATTGTCTTGATTATTTAATACATTATCTCTTGATATCATTATACATTTTTACAATAAAAACAGAGCAAATCAAGCCCCGATTATGCAAACATAATACATCATTACGCCATCAAACAAAATTTGGCAGAGATGACATTTAAATGCTGGCAATGACCTACCTTCAGATGCATCTCTTGCTGTTGTTGCAATGGTTTGGTGGGTTCGTTTTTTTTTTTAAAATTCATTTCATTCACTTTTTAATCAACTGTCCCTTATCGTTTATTTGATTTGAAAGGAGTTGAGTGATGCTTTTTGTTGAAGTTATATATGTTGATAATTGTGGTATGTGGTTTTTTCAATTGCCCCATTATTTTGTTAATGTCTTGTTTTGTGCTGTTAACTGATGCAGATATCGAGGAGGATATCAAGGCGTTGCAACTTGATTCATCAGGTATAATTGTCCTTTGGTTTAATTCTTTATGTAATTCTTATTGTTACCGTTGTTAACTTCTCTAAAGTTAAAAAGTTAATTTTAAAAATGATATTACTTTTATTCTCTACACGTAAGATAATGAAGGTTGTGGTTTGATTAAGAATTTGGGCTAGTTTGCAGTGAGTTCGAAAACCGTTGCTTTATTTCATGGTTTTGAGACTTACTAATGTCTTAACAAAACGAAAAATATGAAAACGGATGCAAGAATCTGTTTATATCTTTTATAAATTGACAAAATCCTTGGATCCATCAGAATCTAATCGAAGTATTCTAGTTGTTACTGTAAGTTTTACGAGGTCGTAATTTATTGTTTGCAGAAGATACTATTGTTGCTGACAAGGAAGATGGGAAGATTGATGTAGAATTAATTCTGGAGGTGGATAAAGGTAGGTCAAGTTACATATGATGTGTATGTAGACCGGAGGAAATTTCTCATCCATATTTTATGTGTTTTTGTTAGCACCAGACGACATAACTTTGTGATTTATGCTTGAAGATTGAGGATTATGTTACAAGGATTGCTTTTAATGATCTTTCTGTTTTTATCCTCTACACTGACATTTACCATTCTGATACGAGAACTCATATCCGGTTTATTGTATGCTGCTTTGTAATCATGACAAGAGAATCTGAAACTAAGAAACTGAATAGATCACCTGAAGATTTTTTATGTACCCAAATTTTTATTATTACTTTTATCTTCAATGCTTTTACACGTCTATTTGGTATCAAAAGAATAAGGTTATAATTTATTGATCTTTAATCTTATGTATAAAAGGTGTTCATTTTTCTGATGGCTTTATCAAAAGAATGAGGTTGTTATTTAGTGATCTTTGTTCTCATGTATAAAAGGTGTTTATTTTGCCGATGGCTTTAGGTTTGGCCAGCACTTGTACAGACTCCAAACCATTGCAAGAAGAGCAAAGAGATGTATCTGAAGGTAGGTAATTGCTGAATCTAGTCTTTGATCAGCATTGTGTCCCTTGAATGGGTCGCAAGTGGACTGATAATATTATCTCCTCTTCCTGTAGCATTTAAATGCCATCTCTGCCAAATTTTATTTTGATGGCGTATTATGTTGCATAATCATTGCTTTATTTGTTCTGTTTTTATTGTAAAAAAGTTTAAATATAAAAATGTATAATAATATCAAGAGATAATGCCTTAAATAATCACCTTTTGATCGAATTTGTATATCCCATTTTATATTTATAAATACCCATTTTTATGTTTTGTCCCCATCTTATATTTGTTTGTCTAATTTACTTGCATTTTAGAGTATAATTTTTTTGACGTGATAAATTGTTTGCGCTAATACTGAATTTGCACTCATAATGAACAACAATGCTAACCTATCATTTAATAATTGATATATAATAACTCCTCAAGACGACCTAATTCCATAACCATAAGCTCATATTCCCTATAAGCAAGAACAAAGCCTGATTAAAGGTCACATCTTTCTGTAATTAAATGTCATAATCTTAATGATGGATAACTTTTTCCCTTAAATTATTTATTTTTCTACTTTATTGCATATCATAGATAAAATAAAACAATGATATTATGTTAAAATACCACTAATACTTCCTTATGCTAGATTATTGCCCCTTTGCATCCTCAATCTTTTTTTTTTGTTTGCTTTGAAGTTCCCATACCATGAAATTGAATGGTCTCTGTGATTTTATTTTATTGTTAGAGGTATTGTTTTTGAGTGGATGCTACATTGAATCATGATTTTTCTTTTTTAAAATTAAGTTTATTTTGAGGATATTATTTTATGTTTTGACCTTTGATTGGTCTGTTCAGTCAAAGAAAAGGAAATCTCTGCTATGAAGGATGTTGTGAATGAGGTGGAGAATAAAAAGAGACATTTGAATGTTGTATTCATTGGTCATGTTGGTAAGTGATTT
>NW_027331750.1:0-3237 GCF_022965805.1 Primulina eburnea
GACTTTATTTTGGGTTGCCTAGGACTAAAAAGGGGGATTCTATTTTTTGTTGTGGATAGATTCTCTAAGGACACTTTTATAGCTTGTCATAAAACCGATGATGCTTCAAACATGCGGATTTGTTCTTTAGAGAAGTCGCTAGGTTGCATGGCATGCCTAGGACTATTGTTTCTGGTCGCGATGTTAAATTTTGAGTTACTTTTGGAAGACTTTATGGGCTAAACTTGGCACAAAATTTTGTTTCTACTACTTTCATCCTCAAACGGATGGACAAACTGAAGTTGTCAATAGAACTTTGGGAACACTTTTGCGTGCTATTCTTAAAAAGAACTTGGATTGACATTTCTATGGACTTTATTTTGGGGTTGCCTAGGACTAAGAAGGGGAGATTCTATTTTCGTTGTTGTGGATAGATTCTCTAAGATGGCACATTTTATAGCTTGTCATAAAACCGATGATGCTTCAAACATTGCGGATTTGTTCTTTAGAGAAGTCGTTAGGTTGCATGGCATGCCTAACTATTGTTTCTGGTCGCGATGTTAAATCTTGAGTTACTTTTGGAAGACTTTATGGGCTAAACTTGGCACAAAATTGTTGTTTTCTACTACTTGTCATCCTCAAACGGATGGACAAACTGAAGTTGTCAATAGAACTTTGGGAACATTTTTGCGTGCTATTCTTAAAAAAACTTGGATTGACATTTCTATGGACTTTATTTTGGGGTTGCCTAGGACTAAGAAAGGGAGGGATTCTATTTTCGTTGTTGTGGATAGATTCTCTAAGATGGCACATTTTATAGCTTGTCATAAAACCGATGATGCTTCAAACATTGCGGATTTGTTCTTTAGAGAAGTCGTTAGGTTGCATGGCCTAACTAGGACTATTGCTTCTGATCGCGATGTTAAATTCTTGAGTTACTTTTGGAAGACTTTATGGCTAAACTTGGCACAAAATTGTTGTTTTCTACTACTTGTCATCCTCAAACGGATGGACAAACTGAAGTTGTCAATAGAACTTTGGAACACTTTTGCGTGCTATTCTTAAAAAAACTTGGATTGACATTTTATGGACTTTATTTTGGGTTGCCTAGGACTAAAAAGGGAGGGATTCTATTTTCGTTGTTGTGGATAGATTCTCTAAGATGCACTTTTATAGCTTGTCATAAAACCGATGATGCTTCAAACATTGCGGATTTGTTCTTAGAGAAGTCGTTAGGTTGCATGGCATGCCTAGGACTATTGTTTCTGGTCGCGATGTTAAATTATTGAGTTACTTTTGGAAGACTTTGGGCTAAACTTGGCACAAAATTTTGTTTCTACTACTTTCATCCTCAAACGGACGGACAAACTGAAGTTGTCAATAGAACTTTGGGAACATTTTTGCGTGCTATATTAAAAAGAACTTGGATTGACATTATGGACTTTATTTTGGGTTGCCTAGGACTAAGAAAGGGAGGGATTCTATTTTCGTTGTTGTGGATAGATTCTCTAAGATGGCACATTTTATAGCTTGTCATAAAACCGATGATGCTTCAAACATTGCGGATTTGTTCTTTAAGAAGTCGCTAGGTTGTGGAATGCCTAGGACTATTTTTCTGTTCGATGTTAAATTCTTGAGTTACTTTTGGAGACTTTATGGGCTAAACTTGGCACAAAATTGTTGTTTTCTACTACTTGTCATCCTCAAACGGATGGACAAACTGAAGTTGTCAATAGAACTTTGGGAACACTTTTGCGTGCTATTCTTAAAAAGAACTTGGATTGACATTTCTATGGACTTTTTTGGGGTTGCCTAGGACTAAGAAAGGGAGGATTCTATTTTCGTTGTTGTGGATAGATTTCTAAGATCACATTTTATAGCTTGTCATAAAACCGATGATGCTTCAAACATTGCGGATTTGTTCTTTAGAGAAGTCGTTAGGTTGCATGGCATGACTAGGACTATTGTTTTGATCGCGATGTTAAATTCTTGAGTTACTTTTGGAATACTTTATGGGCTAAACTTGGCACAAAATTGTTGTTTTCTACTACTTGTCATCCTCAAACGGATGGACAAACTGAAGTTGTCAATAAACTTTGGGAACACTTTTGCGTGCTTTCTTAAAAAGAACTTGGATTGACATTTCTATGGACTTTATTTTGGGTTGCCTAGGACTAAGAAAGGGAGGGATTCTATTTTCGTTGTTGTGGATAGATTCTCTAAGATGGCACATTTTATAGCTTGTCTTAAAACCGATGATGCTTCAAACATTGCGGATTTGTTCTTTAGAGAAGTCGCTAGGTTGCATGGCATGCCTAGGACTATTGTCTCTGGTCGTTATGTTAAATTCTTGAGTTACTTTTGGAAGACTTTATGGGCTAAACTTGGCACAAAATTGTTGTTTTCTACTACTTGTCATCCTCAAACGGATGGACAAACTGAAGTTGTCAATAGAACTTTGGGAACATTTTAGTGTGCTATTCTTAAAAAAAACTTGGATTGACATTTCTATGGACTTTATTTTGGGGGTTGCCTAGGACTAAGAATGGGAGGGATTCTATTTTCGTTGTTGTGGATAGATTCTCTAAGATGGCACATTTTATAGCTTGTCATAAAACCGATGATGCTTCAAACATGGCGGATTTGTTCTTTAGTGAAGTCGCTAGGTTGCATGGCATGCCTAGGAGTATTGTTTCTGGTCGCGATGTTAAATTATTGAGTTACTTTTGGAAGACTTTCTGGGCTAAACTTGGCACAAAATTGTTGTTTTCTACTTTTCATCCTCAAACGGAGGACAAACTGAAGTTGTCAATAGAACTTTGGGAACACTTTGCGTGCTATTCTTAAAAAGAACTTGGATTGACATTTCTATGGACTTTATTTTGGGGTTGCCTAGGACTAAGAAAGGGAGGATTCTATTTCGTTGTTGTGGATAGAATCTCTAAGATGTCACATTTTATAGCTTGTCATATCACCGATGATGCTTCAAACATTGCGGATTTGTTCTTTAGAGAAGTCGCTAGGTTGCATGGCATGCCTAGAACTATTGTTTCTGGTCGCGTGTTAAATTATTGAGTTACTTTTGGAAGACTTTATGGGTTAAACTTGGCACAAAATTGTTGTTTTCTACTACTTGTCATCCTCAAACGGATGGACAAACTGAAGTTGTCAATAGAACTTTGGGAACATTTTTGCGTGCTATTCTTAAAAAAAACTTGGATTGACATTTCTATGGACTTTATTTGGGTTGCTATTGCC
>NW_027331751.1:0-691 GCF_022965805.1 Primulina eburnea
TCAATTTTTGTTGTTGTGGATAGATTCTCTAAGATGGCACATTTTATAGCTTGTCATAAAACCCATGATGCTTCAAACATTGCGGATTTGTTCTTTAGAGAAGTCGTTAGGTTGCATGGCATGCCTAGGACTATTGTTTCTGGTCGCGATGTTAAATTCTTGAGTTACTTTTGGAATACTTTATGGGCTAAACTTGGCACAAAATTGTTGTTTTCTACTACTTGTCATGCTCAAACGGATGCACAAACTGAAGTTGTCAATAGAACTTTGGGAACACTTTTGCGTGCTATTCTTAAAAATAACTTGGATTGACATTTCTATGGACTTTATTTTGGGGTTGCCTAGGACTAAGAATGGGAGGGATTCAATTTTTGTTGTTGTGGATAGATTCTCTAAGATGGCACATTTTATAGCTTGTCATAAAACCCATGATGCTTCAAACATTGCGGATTTGTTCTTTAGAGAAGTCGTTAGGTTGCATGGCATGCCTAGGACTATTGTTTTCAGGTCGCGACGTTAAATTATTGAGTTACTTTTGGAAGACTTTATGTGGCTAAACTTGGCACAAAATTGTTGTTTTCTAATACTTGGAAATGTCATCCACGTTATTTTTAGAATAGCAAAAACGCAAGTTTTCCAAAAGTTCTATTGACACTTCAGTTTGTGCATCCTTTTGAGTCTGAAAGTAGTC
>NW_027331752.1:0-1498 GCF_022965805.1 Primulina eburnea
GCAATGTTTGAAGCATCATCGGTTTTATGACAAGCTATAAAATGTGCCATTCTAGAGAATCTATCCAAACAACAAAAATAGAATCCCTACCCTTCTTAGTCCTAGGCAACCCCAAAATAAAGTCCATAGAAAATCAATCCAAGTTCTTTTTATGAATAGCACGCAAAAGTGTTCCCAAAGTTCTATTGACAACTTCAGTTTGTCCATCCGTTTGAGGATGACAAGTATGAAAAGTAGTAAACAACAATTTTGTGCAAGTTTGGCCATAAAGTATTCCAAAAGTAACTCAAGAATTAACATCGCGACCAGAAACAATAGTCCTAGGCATGCCATGCAACCTAACGACTTCTCTAAAGAACAAATCCGCAATGTTTGAAGCATCATCGGTTTTATGACAGCTATAAAATGTGCCATCTTAGAGAATCTACAAACAACAAAAATAGAATCCCTCCCCTTCTTAGTCCTAGGCAACCCCAAAATAAAGTCATAGAAATGTCAACCAAGTTCTTTTTAAGAATAGCACGCAAAAGTGTTCCCAAAGTTCTATTGACAACTTCAGTTTGTCCATCCGTTTGAGGATAAAAGTAGTAGAAACAACAATTTTGTGCCAAGTTTAGCCCATAAAGTCTTCCAAAAGTAACTCACAAGAATTAACATCGCACCAGAAACAATAGTCCTAGGCATGCCATGCAACCTAACGACTTCTCTAAAGAACAAATCCGCAATGTTTGAAGCATCATCGGTTTATGACAAGCTATAAAAGTGCCATCTTAGATCTATCCACAACAACAAAATAGAATCCCTCCCCTTCTTAGTCCTAGGCAACCCCAAATAAAGTCCATAGAAATTCAATCCAGTTTTTTTAAGAATAGCACGCAAAAGTGTTCCCAAAGTTTATGACAACTTCAGTTTTCCATCCGTTTGAGGATGACAAGTAGTAGAAACACAATAATTTGTGTCCTGTTTAGCCCATAAAGTTCTTCCAAAAGTAACCTCAAGAATTTAACATCGTGACCAGAAACAATAGTCCTAGACATGCCATGCAACCTAACGACTTCTCTAAAGAACAAATCCGCAATGTTGAAGCATCATCGGTTTTATGACAAGCTATAAAATGTGCCATCTTAGATAATCATCACAACAACAAAAATAGAATCCCCTACCCTTCTTAGTCATAGGCACACCCCAAAATAAGTCCATAGAAAGTCAATCCAAGTTCTTTTTAAGAATAGCAAGCAAAATGTTCCCAAAGTTTTATTGACAACTTCAGTTTGTCCATCCGTTGAGGATGACAAGTAGTAGAAAACAACAATTTGTGCCAAGTTTAGCCCATAAAGTCTTCCAAAAGTAACTCAAGAATTTAAATCGCGACCAGAAACAATAGTCCTAGGCATGCCATGCAACCTAACGATTCTCTAAAGAACAAATCCGCAATGTTTGAAGCATCATTTGGTTTTATGACAAGCTATAAAATGTGCCATCTTAGAGAATCTATCCA